>NC_051085.1:1913377-2213377 GCF_004664715.2 Peromyscus leucopus | reverse complement strand
ACTAGATAGCAGGAAGCCTGCCCCAGCCACACAATTTATAAGTAATACAAGTCTCTCTGTGTTTACTTGGGTCTGAGTGGTTGCAGGCCAGGTAGGACTGGAGAAAACTCTAAGGACAAATGGCACCCAACAGCTCAAGTTTCTACCTGAAACCTGAGAATATTTAATAACCAATTCTAAATGGAGCCAAAACCAGGTTCTGCTTCATGTCTCATGTGGGCAGCTAGCCACCACAACATGCAGGCTTGAGCTACTCTATGGCGGGTTCATGGTGGCTTGGAGGCTGGAGCTACAGCATGGCACATTCTGCCGCGTACACAGAAGTTTCTGCGAGCTGCACAGAACACTACTGGCAGATTTAACTTTTGCTAGTAAAAAAAAAAAAAATTCTGGGCTATATGCTGCTTTGATATAGGCTTAGACCCACTGCTTCTGAGAGTTGATGGTATACACAGCTCCCAGATCCAGAGCTGGCAGTAGACATACTACCTCCATGTTGGGAAGCTGACGTGGGCGGAGTCATTCAGTACTAACCACTGCAGTTTAAAACAATAGGTTCACAATAGGACAGATTCAGATGGAACAAGACTTTAAATGGTTTACACTGTGTGTAAAAAATGTATGTAGACTTGGAAGAGAAAAGAGTAATATATGCAGTTATATAAAGAAATAGATAGTTTTAAAAAATAAAATCTTTAAAGAGAAAGTAAAAGTAATATATAAAAAATAAGCCACGTAAAGATGAATATCATATAGAGAATCTGGATTGTGTTGTCTTTGGGATTTTTAACTGCAAAGAGACATTTGATTATAAAGGCAGATGAGTTAAGATAAGTTAATGTATATTTTAAAGGATTCTTGACTTCAAAATTTGGATCTAAGGATATGCTGCTTTGGAAAGGAGGCTTTGCTTTTGTTTCCACAGAGAGTCAGAGGCTATGGATTTGTTCCAGATTAACATACATCAGGTTTGAGCAACCAAGACCCTCTGAAAGGTCTCCAATGACACCATGGCCCAAATGATCCAACATCCAGAATGATTTCAAGGCAACTGGCTTAGACAATACACCCTAAGGGAATACTCCATAATCCTAAAATTTTCTTTGTGTCCCCATAAGAATACAGCACCCTCATCTCACAGGAAGTAGTATATTCCCAAATATACCAAGCTGGCTTTGGAGATGAAATTGGCTCACTTCTTCTCTAAACCCAAGCATATTGCTAAAAAAAAAAAAAAAAAAAAAAAAAGATTGAGAGATTTTTCTGTCTCATATCAGAAGAGCCCTCTAGTGTAGGACAGAGAAAAAACAATATTTTTATTTAAAGCAGGTTAATTATAAATATAATCTCTTTCTAAAGAAGAAAAGGGGATAGTATAGAGATAGTAGGATGAAAGGGTAGATTAATGAACCTACTTTTAAAGAATAACAACTTGTTTAGAAATGTTTTACATTGCTATGGATTTTAGTTTATTAATACAAGTTTAAACTTAATTTTGTTGCACTGTATATATATTTTTAATCTCGTTTGAGGTATTATGTTTATGTAACTCACTTAGATTGTAATGGATAATTAAAAAATACAGATTAATAATTAGTCTTCTATGATAGTCAAACTTAGAGTCATGTTAAGTTTTCTAGGTATAAATAGATATAATTCAATTAGGTAGGTAATCTTCAAACACTTCAAAGACCTACAGGCCCAAGCAGGACTGGAGAAAACTCCAACAAAAGTATATATTAAACCTGAAAATATGTATGCATGGTCAATTTAAACTATAATTTGAATAAGCATAATTTCTATGTTTAAAGCCATTATTTGTTCAATTCTTCACAAACTTATTTCACAGTTTAATGTTTAGGACTGACAAGTTTATGACTAGTCTTAGCATCTTTGCTTTTCAGGATTGTAGTTGGAGCTTTCCTGTGTCCACCCAGCTCCTGCAGCTGCTCAGACCCAAGTAAACACAGAGAGATTTATATTACTTATAAACTGTATGGCTGTGGCAGGCTTCTTGCTATCTAGTTCTTATATCTTAAATTAACCCATTTCTATTAATCTATAAGTTGCCACGTGGATTATGGCTTACTGGTACTTTACATCTTACTTCTCATGGTGGCGGCAGCTGGCAGCGTCTTTTGACTCAGCCTTCCACTTCCCAGAATTCTCCTCTCTGCTTATCCTGCCTATACTATACTTCCTGCCTGGCTACTGGCCAATCAGTGTTTTATTTATCTATCATTCAGAGAACAGTTTCTTGACCAAATGGCTATTTTTGCCAAGAAGAAGATAAACTCCATATAGAGTGTCTTCAATGCCCATCCTCCTCTCTGAAGTAAATCAGTGCTGCCAGGAACAGACATGTCTCACTTTCCAGAAAGTCTAAATTTTTAAAACACTTTAAATGTCATATTCTGTAGGTCTTCGAAGTGTTTGAAGATTACCTACCTAATTGAATTATATCTATGTATATCTAGAAAATTTAACATGACTATAAGTTTGACTATCATAGAAGACTAATTGTTAATCTGCATTTCTTAATTATCCATTACAATCCAAATGAGTTACATAAACATAATACCTCAAATGAGAGTAGAAATATATATACAGTATAACAAAATTAAGTTTAAACTTGTATCAATAAGCTAAAATCTATACCAATGTAAAACATTTCTAAACAAGTTGTTGCTCTTTAAAAGTAGGTTCATTAATCTACCCTTTTATCCTATTACCTCTATACAATCCCCTTTTCTTCTTTAGAAAGAGATTGTATTTATAATTAACCTGCTTTAAATAAAGAATATTGGTTTTTCTCTATCTCACTGGATATGTGATTTTGGTCTCTGAAATGTCTTCAAATTTCTAGTTTCATCGAAAAGTGGTGATAGGATGTACTTGGATCTATCTGTTCTTCACATAACCTCTTGCTACAATTAGTGGCTCCCTCAATGATCTGGGAAACAGACACTTCCAACTATGTACAAAGTAGGTTTGGTAACACAAGCTTATTTGCGAACATTGGATTCCATCTGCAATTCTGTTAGTGATATATATTTAGTTATCTCTCAGATTTCCTTCATTACCACCGAGGTGAGTGTTTCTGTGATCTGCCTGATTCTGACTTCTTTCAGAAACTGTTCTGGATCATTCAGAGAATTACAAATATTTACAATATTCAGGTGAGTACTTTGATTAACTTTTCTTCATTTTCAATATAATATGTGAAAGAAAGTAATTGAGATAATAAGCTAAACACTGAACTTGAAGTGCATTTAAAATTATTAAGGATGTTAAACCTACACTAATTTTTCATGTTTTAGACTGTATTAAATACAAGGTAGCTATTAAGTAAGTTTCATCAGTGGTGCTTTATGTGAAGAAATACAGTTTATTTAATAGTATCTACTATTATTTTTAAAATTTCTCATGCTTAAAATAAGCACCAATTTTTAAGATGATTTTAAGATATATTTGAATAAATTTATGCCCTTAATTTATCAGTACATTTTATTAACTGCTTAGATAATTACAGAAAGAATGGCATTGGTTATTGATGTGATACTTTGTAAAGCAAGATACTCATCCTTACGTTTTTAATCATATAGTCATTCCTAAGTAGAAGTCACTATTAATTTATGTGACAAACTTAGAGTTCTTACACATTTATTTTAATTTTGTTTATTTTCTCACACACCACAGCCTAAGGAATTTGCTTTTCAATCACTGCTATGTTTTCTAAAATGAAAATCAATAAACTGTGTAATTCCTTTGAAAATTATGGAAGAACACCTCTTCACTGTATTTACTGAAGGATGGGTATGAATGGTTTATCTTTTTATTAGGGAGGCACCACTGTATTTTTCTGATTGTTGCATTGCTGATAGTATGTTCTTCTTCAAAGAGAAAAAAATATCCAAGACTTCTATTAAAAATCCTGTTGTGCCAGGCTCTTCAATCAAATGAGTGTCAGAAATGGATGCTGCAGAGCTTTTGTAACTTGTTCTTAGTTTGTTATTATATTGAAAAGAATAGCTTTACAAGTAGGTAAGTTTGAGATGTTGTTTTCAAATAAGCAAAGAGTTATTTTTAAAGTGAGTCTTTGGAAAATTCAGTCAAATATTGTGATCTTCAAAATTCAACTACAGGAATTAAAATAGGCTTTTATTGCTTCATAAGAACTGGAATTAAAGTGAGGTTTTTTACAAATGCTTGTGTGGTCTTTGTTAATTTAAAGCATCACACAGTCATCCATATTCTTAATGTTTTAAGTAATTTATGGAAACTCACTAGAACTTGCATCATAAATACAAAATTGGCGCATGTATGGATTTGGAAGTTATTCATTTATCTACCTAAACTTCTAATAAGAGAGGAGATAATTCCACATCAAATGCAAACTATCTTTTGTTTAGTAGTTTTAACATGTTTTCCTTCTGAAATAGTAAATTCTGTGTCAGAATAAAGTTAATTGTGTCTTTAGTCTGGCATGTTGGGCATACCTGTAATCCCTGTACTTAGATGTTGGAAGCAGAAGACTCAATAGCTTCAGGATAAACTGGGCTACACAGTAAGACCGTGTCTCAAAATACAAAATTAAAACAAGAAAAATTAACACAGAACCACAAATGTCTTTCAGGGAGCTCTAGAATATGTTTTTCTAGTTAAATTAAATGAATCCCAAGCTATTTGCTTGAAATTCCCTTTGTACCAAGCATAATGTCCTCCAATTGCTTTGAGAATACAAGAACTTACAGAGTTGGGGGAGAGGCAAGCGGGAGGGGGGAGGGAGGAAGGGAGGGAGATAGGAAGAATACAACCATTTCAGCTGTGACTGCAGTACAGGGAGGGAGGGTGACAAGTCTACAGCCAGGTTCCACTGCACTTGTTCTACTAGTTGTACTGAGAACACTCAGGCTCCTGGTTTAAAAGGTGGATATGAACTGTGGTTTAAAGGGAAAAAACAACAGCAAAAGAATGATTTTAAATGTCTTTGAATTCCAGTATGTGGAATATATTTTATCATATATATTGAAAACATTTTTAGATATAGACATATTTTAGATTTTAGATATAAAACATCTGTGTAAGAAATAAGTTTTAATAGACCATTATTTTTTTCATATAAATTCTCATCATCTAGATGTGAGTTTTATCCTACTAAAATATTTTCCAAATAATTGTACTTGTGACTTACCTAGTTCTCTGCATGAATCTGTTTCTTTTGAAAGTTGGTGGAAGCTTGCTTACAACCCACCCTAAGGATTTATGTCAGTAAATGTTTAAAACATACTTGAAAAGAAGCATTATGTTTGTGCTGAGTGTTTTCTATTTCAGTTAGGTCGAGAGTCTTTATTGTGCTATTCAGAGCTTTGTATTTTCTAATTACCATCCTACCATACACACCAGTTTCCTATCAGTAACTGTGACAGAAGTGTTAATGTCTCCCAACATGACTGATAGCAGTGAAAATGGAAATATTCAAACAACAAAACCACTTACGTGAGGAGTGGTAATAGGTGGTAGTGTCACAACCATGGCTAAAAGAAGGAAAGGAACAGCAGTGAAGAGTGTCAGTTACCGCAAACCATCAACACAGAAGTCATACTCTTCAGTGTCCAGTCAAAACAACAGCAGAATACCGCTGAGATCCGTGTGAAGCCGACTGAGGTGAGTGCAAAAGGAAAACCAGCACAAAAGGAGCTCGGAGAGGAAGCCTTGGCATACCTAAATATAAGGTATTTTCAAGGTAATGGGAGCTAATAATTCAAATTATTGCAACTAGATTAATTCTAGACTATATCTGCACTTTAAGACATTTTCAAATTCATCGATTATTATTGTCCACACATCAGTGTAAGCAATGTTTCATTCATGACTGACAGCTCTCAGGCCTGTTACCTTTATTCTCTATCATGTTATCTGTGTCCTTTAGAACTTGCCCTCTTTGGATGGGCTCCAAACAATGCATATTTAAAAATTTAGAAGGAACTTGAGGTCTACGGTGACACACTGCATTGTGTAAAAGTACCATTCTTCTATCACCACCAGATGAGTTGGAGGAGTTAATAAACCCAGAACATTGATGATTAAATCATACAAAGCTGGGCTTCTCACCCTGTGAGAGCCAGCCCATTTCCAATTCACACTTTTCTGAGAACAAAAGCTTTTATGTTTCCTTCAAAGCCTGTTTGTTTGTGAGCTTTCCTTCCTCTCATATGCTGAGCACTGCACTGTTTGCCTCTGTCTATTGTGATGCACATCTTTGCAGAATACTTCAATTAGTGGCTCACTCTCTCAGCCAGCTCTTAAAGCTTTGCAGAGTCTTGGGAAGAAATGGACCCAAAGGCCAGGGTTAAGCTTGGCTTTCTTTCCTCACCTCTAACATTGCAGCTGTGCATGCTTCTGGTAATTATTTTTTATAAACTGCAGATTTCCTGTCATTATGTTTTGTTCTACATGATTGTTATTGTAAACATAACTTCATTTATATTGATGCTTCAACTTAATGTCATAAGTCAACATTTGTTTGACTCTATTTTCTCCAGAATTGTCTCTTCATATACTATTATTTTATTAAGTTTGTGGCATGTATTTTTGACAAGATTAGCACTCAGATAGTGTGACCTTCTTTATCCATTGTATCTACATATGTTGTTAATGGCCCCATTGTTGATGATGGACCTTCATCATTTACTTAAAGCAAAGCCTACCAGATTTCTTCAACAGTAAATTTTAATTTTAGCTTTGAATGTAATACTTTGGTATACATACATTGAGACATGAAAAAAGTACTGTGTTTCTTCTCAGATTATATCCTAATTAGAATTCACACTCACCTTTGGTATGGGTTTCAACAATTATTGTAGCATTAACTGGTCATTGGTTATTTTTTTTCTTCTTTTCTGTACTCATTAAAGCTTTTATGTACCTTTCTTTAAGGTTCATTTGTACTACGTTTAAATCATGTGTGAGTGAGCTTGAGTATGTATATAAGTATGTGTGTGTGTGTGTGTGTGTGAGAGAGAGAGAGAGAGAGACAGAGACAGAGACAGGGAGAGACAGAGACAGAGAGAGAGAGACAAAGAGAGAGAGACAGAGAGAGAGAATCAGTGTGTGTGTATGAGTACACATGCCTGAAGAGGTGGTCAGATCCCCTAGAGCTAGAGTTACAGGCAGTTGTGAGCCAACCAACATGTGTTTTAAGAACTGAATTTGTGTCCTCTGCAAGAGCATTACTCAATCTTTACTGCTGAACCATCTCTCCAGCTCCTTCTATACTTTACTGATTTTTAACCTTTTATTCACATTAGTGTAGAACTATATTTATTTTACTTTCTGGGTTATTATCTCAAAGTGGCATCATTTATATTATTATCCAGATACTCATCTTTATCATCATCTGTGTGTCATCCTTATGTACAATATATAATCTTTTCTACTTATAATTTCTTTGTTGAGTTTGATTTATTATTCTTTTTGTATTTTTGGTGAACTTGATCCCACAGTGTAGCCTTGACTGACATGAGCCATCCAATCCTCCTGCCTCAGTGTGTAGAAACCCAGCATTTCTGGCTTGCACCACCTCATTCAGCTGTTCATGCTCTTTTTTTCTGTCCTCTTCGTTCCAATGATGTCCTTTCTGAAATGAGCTACATCTGAGTCACCATTATCTCTTTTTCCAATTTTGTATTTCAATTTCCTTTTGTTAATTATTTTGAGTATCAAGTTGCAGTTGCTTGCCTTGTTGCCTAACTTTTTCGGTTATGATTCTGTATGACACACACACACACACACACACACACACACACACACACACACACACACCTAGCAAGTGATTCACATTTTTGTTTGTTTGGTTTGATTCTATTGTTGTTGTTTTCTATTTTAGGTTATCTCTGTATAGGTTAGTACATATAATGTCCCTATTGGCTCTGGTAACTAGTTGAGTTTAATGAACCACTGGGTGTCTGTTACTTAACTATGCTACCCATCTGTAGATTAATTGGGTAGTCAGCACTCTACGCTAAGCTGGGTGTTTCTCATCAAAGGTCACTGACATACTTAAAGGAGGAGCAAAACAAAAAAACTATCTTGAGGTCTAAGATTAGAACAGCAATATGGTAATTTCTACCTAATTTATTTAACCAAATGAAGTTCATATAACATTTTGTCAAGCCAGAAGTTATGTTCTGGGCCTTGAGCATTTGCTGTATGTTTTATGTGGCAATGTCTGGAGACAAACAATTTAAATTATAAAATTAATGATGCCATAGAAGTTTCTTTCAAAAGAGAGAACAGTGGTAAAACTAATCCATTACTGCCTGCCACTGGCCTTTGTCCAAATAAATACTGATAAGGTACTATAATGCCGTGAATTTCCTCCCTGCTCTTTACCAAACCACCATTTACCAGCACAACAGAGATAACAACCACTTCACTTTGAAATATTTTTTCATCCCTCTCTCACTTCTTCAAATAAAACTGTGAGTTAACTGGCCAAATAAACCAGAATAAAGTTCACAACAGGTAAGTTTTTTTTATTACAGTTGGCACTTAATTCTTACACATATTTTGAAATGTACCACAGTATGTTTCATTCCGCGAAGCATACCACATGTAGATTTCAGTACATACATGCATTCTAAGATGAACAGTCCAGGGCAGTTAGCAAACCAATTGTTCCCACGGTTTCCTTGCAGAAGACGCATGCAAGTTTCCCTTCCCATGTCTATCTTGAAATGTGCAATTCAGCATCATTAGCCAATTCATTCTGATATGTAGCAAACACAATACTTGACTTTTGTCTACCTGGAACTTTGTCCCTGTTGTCCTGTCTTTCACAATCATTTGTTCCCACTTGTAGCTTCTGGTAACTGCAATTCTGCTTTCAACCTCTGTTAGATCAAATTTATAATTTTTATGTTCTGGAAGTGAATAGCGTCATTTGATATTTGCCTTTCCTTGCCTAAATTCTTCAGTGTATGTGTGTATATAAAAGAATTCCCAACTATTTTTCAGCAAAGTTCACCAGTTTTACATTTGTCCATTAAGGTTTGGAGAGGAAGAAATTAGCAGTCCAAGAATATTTGATAATGTAATTTCAAGTTCACTACTTGCTCTAGGATTTTGAAGCAAGCCCAGACACAACTGAAAAAAATATGAATGCTCAGAATCTTCTATATCAAATAGATTCATTAAATTAAATAAAATACAATAATGAAATAAAAGGAATAAGAATGCCAGATGTGGTCTAGAGCACATCTACTCTTCCAGCGTGTGGGAGGAAGAGGCAGACATACTGCCACAGTTCAAGGTCAGCCTGTGTCAGAACACAGTCTAAGAATGGAGTCATGTGAGGAGAATTCCTAGTGCTTGTGGGAACATTCCAAGAAAATAAGACAAGAGTGTTGAGAGCTCAGTTTCTTCAAAACATGGAATTGTTTTTGGAACGTGTTTTTTCAATTCTAGATGCAGTGGATAGGAGTGAGTCTACTTCAGATTACTCATTATTGTTGCTGTTATTATTCAGTTTGCCTCTATGGAAAAACATGTTTTTGCCACATGCATCTTGTCCTTGTGATTGTATACAGCTTGAACTCATGAGAACTTTACTCAGGTGATTTCTCTTAACCCTCCGAGTACAAACTGTCTGATGCTCTAAATAAAGTTGGGTATTGCATGAGACTTTAGTTGCCTCATTTATGGGTTCTATTCTCCCAGGTTATACCTTCCTTATAGTGGTAACAAGCCTGGTTTGCACAGTAATCTGCAGGCCAGTGAGGGCTACATAATGAGGCCCTACTTAAAAAAAAAAACAAATAGTAATAATTAAGAATAACAATATTATTATTGACAACAACAACAAAAATTAACTGATCTTAAAGCAAGACAAAGACCAGAAAAATCCTGCTAATTATTATCTGGTTGATTCTACAAACATTTAAGGAAGAATTACTACCAGTCCCTCTATAGTTGAAAATCGTTAACAAGGATACTGCCTAATTCATTGTTTCAGATTAATTTTTTTCTAATAACAGAAAACCATATCATAAAAAACTACAGGTAATATACTTTATAAAAACAAGTGCAAAGTTTTCATCAGATACTAATATGCTGAACACATCAATAAATTAAAATGATCACATGTTGTAGCCACAGAGTAATAGTTCAAAATAAGAAAATCAGTCAATATCATTGATTACATAAGGACAATGATGTTCACACAAATGTTTTAATTGCAACCCATACTCAGAAGGTTAGAGTAACAGGACTGTCAAGAGTTCAAGGTCAGCCTGAGCTGCATAGTGAGGTTCAGGACAGCCTCACCTACAGTGTGATGTCATGTTTCCAAAAACAATGAGCAATCAAAAAATTCAATAAGCATATAAAAACATTTTACCAAATGAACAATCTTTGTGATGAACACTTAGCAATAAGGTTAGGAAGAAATATTCTAAGAAATATGAAATTTTTGCATGAAAACTATTATATTCCATATTTAACATTAAAACCTGATAACAAGTATCCCTAATAATAGAAAAGCATTAAGAAAAAATTACCATATAAACTCAAAGAAAGGCAAAACTCGCTCTAACATGTATGTAAATTGACATAAAATATTTTTAAAAATTTAGATCATGTCTGAATCAGCAGTGGACACAGATTGTGCTCTCCCCCAGCCCTAGACTTTTGGTTCTGCAGCTCCTGATACCATCAAAAACCATGCGAATGACAGGAGTCTGGGATGCCACCCAGGACCATGGTAAGTAACATCAGGGCCCATGTCTGGGTCTGTGATTCCACCACAGCCAGGGTCTGTATTGATGTCCGTGACCTGTATTACCACAAAAGGCGACATAGATGCCTGGGGAACTGGGCTGCAACCTGTGGCCATGAGGGCATCTGAGGTCCATGCTGTCACTAGGAACATCCTGATCTAAGTGGCATGCACTGTCACCTGGGGCCATGGTGTCATCCGGGCCAGGGCTGCTGCAGAGGGCCATGTTTGGGTCTGAGTTGATGTTCTGGTTTCCTGTTGTCACCAAGGGCCATGTTGATGACCATGGTCTGGTCGGCCACCTTGGATCATATCGGTGTCCAAGGACTATACTGCTCCCAGGGTCATGCTGATCTGGGTGGCATGTATTGCCATCTGGAGCCATGGAGGCATCCAGGCACTAGCCCTGCCTAGGGCCATGTTTGGGTCTGTGGCCTTGTAGAAGCTGGGTTCTGAGATGGTGTCCGTGGCTCCAGTTGCTCAGCCACCTGGGACCCTGTTGACACCTGGGCGTCATGCTGCCCCGTAGAAGACACAGGAGAGCCAGCTCTGAGGGCATGAGAACAACAGAGCTGGCCCAACGCCCCACCTTGTTTGCCATGTGTGGTGGCATGGGTGAGGGGAAGCTGCCCTCCCCCCTCTGCCCCTTGCCACTTGTGGCAGGCAAGCCTCGGGGTCATGAGAGTGAGGTGAACTAGCTCTGCCCCACACCAGCTGCAGCACACAGGAGAGTGGATCCTGCCCTCCACTTAGGCAGCACACTACAGCTGACTATTGTCAGGGGTGCAGCTGAGCCAGCACAGGGGACTTGAGAGCAGGAGAGCTGCCCTATCTGCCCTCCTATGCCTCCTACAGCAATCAGAAGGAGGTCTCTACACCTTGCCTAGGCAAAGCAGTAGAGCTGGTGTGGTGGTATGAGTGGGGGGGTGCAGGGTGGGGGTGGGGGGCGACCCGGATCTGAGAGCAGGAGAACTGGTCTTACTCCTTGCTGTGGGCTGCATTGGGTGAGTTAACAGAGGCAGTGCTGGAGAGCTCAGCCCAGCAGTGAAAGGTAGCAAGCTGACCAACCCAGCTACCACCCAGGCTCAGAACCAGGGCTATGAGTTGGCCCACCTCAGCATCCACCTCATCTATGCACTATTGGAGCGTGTGAAGGGGACAAACCTACAAAACCAAAGCATCAGGATCTCCATGACACAGGACAGCAACAGGATATCCGAGAGGAGGTGCAGTGGTGTAGCCTGAACCAAGGCCTCAAACTAGACCAAGGACTCTGACTCGGCAATGAACATTTGCAGGTAAAGATGAATGGACTAAAGAGTAAACTGTCTTTCTGGGTTTGGGTTACCTCACTCAGGATGATTTTTTCTAGTTCCATCCATTTGCCTGCAAATTTCATGCTTTCATTGTTTTTCTCTGCTGAGTAGTACTCCATTGTGTATATGTACCACATTTTTTTCATCCATTCTTCCGATTCTAAATATAAAATAAAGAACAATCAGACCACAACCCATAGAACCATAGAGGCTATATATATAGCATGGAGGTCCCTAGGACGACTGTGGCTTATAATAAATTTCAGTTTTACTCAATTATTGAAAAAAACAAATAGCCAAATGAATGGAAACACATGAACTATGAACCAAAGGTTGAGGGCCCCCCAGCTGGATCAGGCCCTCTGAATAGGTGAGACAGTCTATTGGACTGATCAGTTTGGGAGGCAACTAGGCAGTGGGACCAAGTCCTGTGCTCATTGCATGAGATGGTTGTTTGAAGCCTGGAGCTTATGCAGGGACACTTGGCTCAGTCTGGGAGGAAGGGACTGGACCTCCCTGGACTGAGTCTACCAGGTTGATCGCAGTCCTCGGGGGAGGACTTGTCCTGGAGGAGGTGGGAATGGAGGGTAGGCTGGGGGTAAGGGGAAGGGGTGGGAGTGGGGAGAATAGGGGAACCCATGGCTGATATGTAGAACTGAATGGTATTGTAAAATAAAAAATATATATAAAAAAATAAATAAATAAAAAGAGTAAACTGTCTCTCAACTAGAAACTTCACAGCTTCCATGACAAGAATCTGTCTCTTTCTTTCTTTTCTTTTCTTTTTTTTTCCTGTTTTGTTTTGTTTAGCTTTTTTTTTTTTTAATTTGGTTTTGGTTTATTTTAATTCGATTTTTTTTTATTGATTTTTATTTGAAGGAAGGTTGGAAGGGCAGAAGGCAGATGTCAGGGGGGAGGGATATAAGTGGGATCAAAATGCATGATACAAGAATTCACAAAGAATCAACAAAAGCAAAAATTAAAAAAAATAGATCTATAAATCTAATAAAGCTGCAGGATATAAATTCAACATGAAAGTTCTTTTTATATTTCTGTAGATTATCAATGACCAATCTGTAAATAAAATAAGCAATTTTAATTTATAATGAAATCAAAATGAAGAAAAAGATGGGCAGTAGTGGCTCTGGCCTTTAATCCCAACACTTGGGGAGCAGAGGCAGGTGGATCTCTATGAGTTTGAGGCCAGCCTGGTCTACAGAGTGAGTTCCAGGACAGGCTCCAAAGCTACACAGAAACCCTGTCTCAAAAAAACAAAAAGGAAGAAGAAGTAGGAGAAGAAGAGGAAGAAGAAGGAGGAGGAGGAGAAGAAGAAAGAGAAATATGTAATTTAAGGAACTATAAGGTTTACACATTAACAAGAAGAAAACATTGTTGAAAAGTTTAAAGTCTTCAGTAAAAGGAAATCCATCATGTGTTTATCAAGATCACTGATACTAAAATATCTTTAATCCCCATCAAAAAGCTGTCCTTTTTAAGATATGGAAAAACTGATTAAGGTTTACACTGAATTTCAATTATTCTATCAAGAAGAATATTGAAATGGAAAACCGAAGTTGGGAAAAACCTCACCATCTGATTTCAAATCTTGTTGCATATTTGCATTAATTGAAAACGTGGGAAAGCAATGTGGATGTCTTAGCTACATTTCTATTGCTGTGTAACACTGAGACCAAGGCACCAGCACCTCATAGAAGACAGAGTCTGTTTGAGTCTTAAATCACAAGCATGGAGAGATAATGGGAGATGCCATGGGCCTTTTGAAACTTCAAAGTCTGGTCCTGGTGATACACCTCCTTTAACAGGACCATACCTACTTTAGAACTATTCTCAAACCTTAACAGTGAACTATTGCATAGATCAATGAGATCAAGAGATAAGGAGGAAGGCCAAAATTCAATAATTCGTAATTTTCAAAATAGGTCTTAAAGATTATTCATTGTGAAAAAGGAGTCAACGGTGTTGGTACAACTGGACCCCCATGGTGACAGAATGCATTTGGACCCTTACCTCATGAAAAACTTGAAAACATGAAAAACTTAACTCAAAATCTTGCAATAGCTATATGTATAAAACTTATTGGAGAAAAACTTCATGACATTAGTTTGAGGAGTAGAACTTAAAAAAACAAAATGAAACAATGGTAACAACAGCAAAAATGAAATTCTACTACTTATACAAGCTATAAATCAAAAATGCATATATTGTTCTTCACTAAAATTAAACTCCTTTGTTCATCAATGGGCAATACTAATCAATTCAGAAGATAACCATGTACCATAGGAAAATGTTTGCACATCATATAAATGAAAGAATTGAATATCCACATTATATAAAGAATTCTTGCAATTCAACAAGAAAAACAAATTCACTTAATTTAAAACTGAGTCAAAGAATAATGTAGAATTTCAGGGAAGACATACATTTAGTAGTAATCATATGAAAAATGTTTAACATCATTAGCTATTAGGCAAATGCAAAGGGAAGCCCTTTGCTACATTAGCTGTAAATGAGAAAAATAGTGCAACAATCTGGGGAATTTAGAAGTCTATGAAATGTTAAGATAGTTGAAATTTTGCAACCAGTCTGGAAAATAGTGTGACAGTTCTTGACAGTGTTAGACAAGCGTTGCTTTATGGTGGAACAACACTGCTCACAGATGTTTAGTCAAGCACATTGAAAGCAGGTATTCAAACAAACACTTATGCATGAGAGTTTAGAAGAGCATTAGTCATGACAGACAAAAGTAGAAATTAGCCAAATGTCCATCTACTGATAAACACACAAAGAAAAGAAGAAAAAAATGTGTATTCACATACTGTTCCTGGGGATCAGTAAATCATTAGATAAGATGTATTTTTAAGTTTTATAACCAACATTTTTATTAAATTTTCTGTGAGATTGTGTCTCATAGTAACATAAGAAGCTATTCCTATAAATTGTCACTCCCATAACTTCCCAATAATGAGCTGAACAAGGTGACACCAACAAAAATGTCAAAACAGACAGGGAGAAGTCCACGAGGCCAAAACCCTACACGAAGAACCACAGGCAACTGAATAAAGTAGAGTTAAAGGTGATGTTCTCCAGGGGGGAGTGCACTAATGTACTGTCCAGAGCCAAAGGGTCAGCTCTGGAAACATACATACAAGTAACATTGCATTGACTCAACAGGTCATATTTAGGATCATATATACATATACAAGTGCGTGCATGCAATAATAATTGATGAGGAAACATGCTAAGAATTTTTAAGAAGATCAGGGAGGGGTATGTGGGAGGGTTTGAAAGAGGAAAGGGAAGGGAGAAATGCAATTAATTTACAATTTCAAATATATATTCATACATATTTATATATATGCAAAAATACAATATTTCTTTCTGCTCCCTTTTTTTAATCCAATTCTCTCTCTCTCTCTCTCTCTCTCTCTCTCTCTCTCTCTCTCTCTCTCTCTCTCTCTTTTTTTTTTTTTTTGGTTTTTCAAGACAGGGTTTCTCTGTGTAGTTTTGGTGCCTGTCCTGGATCTATCTCTGCAGACTAGGCTGGCCTCGAACTCACAAAGATCCACTTGCCTCTGCTTCCCATGTGCTGGGATTAACGACATGTGCCATTACTGCCTGGCTTAATCCAATTTTCTTATGCTCCATCCCCTTCCAAACTCATGGTCTTCTCTTATCTGTTATGTGTACATACATGCACATGTAATATGTGTATCTGTAATATGTATCTGTACATATACACATAGATATATGGGTATAACCTGATGAGTCCATTTAGTGTTGAATGTGCATGATTTCAGGACTGACGCTTGGTATTGGTTAACCAATTCAAACGCTCCGCAGTGGGAAGACTACTCCTTCCACTTTCAGCGTACTTTCTTTGCCTTTAGCTCATGGGGTGGGGCTGTGAGCTTTCCCTCTTCCATGTTTGCATGTCAATGTTGAATATCCATGTTGTCCTTGTCCAGTGGTTGTTTAGGCAGCCATACTTTTGAGCTATTATTGCCAGAGCTTAACTGTCATTGTTAGGAGACACCCTCTTACAGATTTCTTAGTCTTCTGGCTCTTAAAATTTTAACTCTTCCCCCTTTCCATGGTGTTCCTTGAGTCTTAGAGGTAGGGGTTGTTTTCTAGTTGTATCCACTGGTGCTGGGTACCACATAATGCATTTTCTCCACATTTTGACCAGTTGTGGTGGATTTGTTGTTGCTTTGTGATGGTCTCTGTCTGTTGCAAACAGAAGCCTTTTTCATGAGTGTTGAAGACTATAGTTACCTGTGGGTATCAGGACAAATATTTAGTATGCAGTTAGGAATCATGCTGGTTTAGTAAATTGATGGTAGTAGATTCTCCTCTGTGATCCATGAAATCACTAGCCCTGGGTATTGGATGAAGTTTCCAGTACCAGGATAATTTCTCTCCGGTTGAGCATGTATTAAGTACAACTAGACAGCTGTGAGCTATTGTCAAGCTCTCAACGATGCTATTGCACTCTTAGACATAGCTTGCCATGCTGGGCAGTGTTGTCGTGGTTCATCGGCTTCACAGTTGGGTGATACCATTGGTTGCTTTCCTCCCTTGGAAGCTTGCAAAGCAGCCTCCAGTACTGTAAAATCTGGTCCTCAGGGAGGAAGCTTTCAGGTCAGACCCTGCTCTGCTCCCTGAGTCCTTGTCTAAAGTACATGTGTCCGTCCACAAATGAAGAGATAATGAAACTATGGTACATATAAACTGTGGAATACTATTCAGCTGACAAGAAAAATAAAGTTGTGAAATTTGCAGGGTGGAATAAAAAAATATTATATTAATGAGGTCATCCAGGCCCAGAAAGACAAGCATCACTTATTCTCTCTCATCTGTGGTTCCTAGATCCAAGTGTTCAGTTATGAATATATAGCCTGAAATAACTACAGAAGCCGAGACAGTAAACCATTTTCATGGGTGCTGCTAGAGTGGGGGACAGCAGGAATCAACTAATAATAAAAGAAAAAGTGATGGAAACATGCAGGGCTCTGATTGAGGAAGGGAAAGGGAAATCAGTAGAGATGAAACTACAATGTATTGCAAAATTTTTCAATAAAAAGTGATTCTTGCATACTCACCTTTAGTCCTATCATGTTGTGTTTAACCACCAATATAGTCATCATTTAGAGACATTCCGAAATTGATTGAAGTAGAATCATGATATAGAATGCTTTCAGAGAGATATTAATTGAATAAACAGATTTAGAGGAAACAGAATCAAGTCAAATAAAAGTAGTGATCAGTATGTTCTAACTAATGGTATATAATGAGATGAACTTCATTAGCGCATTAAACACAAAGGCAGACTTTCAACTTAGAGTGAAATTCTAGTGTCAGTTCAGGAATACAGGGTTGATCATTCCATTAACAAATGATGAGTGCTGGCGTGTTGCTGGAGGGCTTCTCTCCAGGTTCCCCAAGCCCCGCAGTCCCACAATCCAAGTATAAAATAATCACTCAGATGCTTATATCACTTATAAACTGTATGGTCATGGCAGGCTTCTTGCTAACGGTTCTTTTATCTTAAATTAACCCATTTTTATAAATCTATACCTTGCCACGTGGCTGGTGGCTTACCAGAGTCTTTACATGCTGCTTGTCCTGGCAGTGGCTGCTGTGTCTCCCTCCTCAGCCTTCCACTTCCCAGAATTCTCCTCTCTCCTTGTCCCACCTACTTCCTGCCTGGCAACCTACTTCCTGCCTGTTCACAGGCCATCAGTGTTTTATTTATATAGAGCAATATCCACAGCACTGGCGAGATGGCTCAGTGGCAAGAGCATTTATTCTGCAAGCATGATGAGGGGCTGAATTCAGATTCCCAGGACCCAGACTAATATTTAACCACTGGGGACAGTAACACTGTATCCCTACAACTTGCTATACAGCCTAGACAAAAAGAAGAGTTTCTGGTTCAGTGAGAGACCATTTCTTAAGACAATAAGGTGGGGGTAATTGGTGATGACACTTAGCATCTTGCAGTGGCCTAGAATAACCCAACCATGTGCACCTGCATGCTTCCATACTTTTAGCACACATACATGCACTACACAAACACACATACACACAAATAACGTAAGATCTATCATCTATCTATCCACGTATCATCCATCAATTATCTATCTGTACATATTGGACACATAAGCATATTGTTAACAACCAAAAAAATTAATAAAAGAACTATAGGAAATTTCTTAGGCAAACTGAACTGAAAGTGCCTGAATCCTTCTAATGTAGATAGAACCAAAGGAGTGAAAGGTTATGAATCTGGTAATGACTGACTGAAAAGTACAATCTTCAATGGAGACAATAGTGTTACTGGAGCTCACACTTGCTTAAATAAATACATCCTGTTGCAAAATATCTAAATAATATTTATAGAGTTTATATCATAGTACTGCTAAGAAAGAAAATTAGGGTTAGCTTAGCATAAACAAAAATAAATTTCAAGTCCAATTCATAATTTACTCACTACCAAATGAAAACAACTGTGCACATGCAAACTTTCATTTGGTGTGACTCAAATTATGTACAACATAATACATAAGAAGAAATCTATGGAAGCATGTTTAATTATGTTGAATTTAAAGTATTTTTCATAAAGATTTTCAAATTTATTGTTATTTTTTAATTATGTGTCTGTGTCTGTGTCTGTGTGGGGGTATGTGTACATGAGTGCAGGTGCCAGTTCAGGCCAGAATAGAATGTGAGAATTGCCTGACATTGGAATTACAAGTCATTGTGAGCTTCCTGCAATGGGTGCTGTGAACTGAACTCATGACCATGGCAAGAGGAGTGCATGTTTTAAATGCTTAGCCATCTATCCACTCCTCTAATGATTTTTAAAGGGGAGAAAAATTAACATGGCTAGTGAGTTAAGAAGAGAAATATTGAATATCAAATAGGGTCAGCATGTGTGTGTGCATGTGTGTGTGTGGGGGGGTGTTCATGTTTATGGTCACATACATGTATCTACAGGGTTGCATACATGTATGTGTGTATGCACACACACACCTGAGTGTTGGAATCTGAATACAGCTCAGGAGTTGGACTTTAAAGCCCATGCTAACAGCAGTGGATCAGCACTATCTAGATTCATAATACTGGGAAAGTGTTGGAGATCATTGACATATTCTCCTGGACATTCATGGCTAAGAGCAGGTATGAGCCAGTGCATCTGGCTTCCCATATCTTATCATTGGGGGCAAGTATAAAGCAGTCAACTGTAAGGTAGACAGTCATGTAATTTGTCTGTAGCTGGGGGCTGGCACTTTCTAATGGTAATTTTAAAGAAGTAGGGGTCGTGAGCTGAGCAGACACTCTATCAGCTGTTGTGCTGTTCCTTTGTAGGATTACACATTTTCCCCTCCCTGGTAAGGACAAAGAGGCAGAGGAGATGCCTCGGTGCCAGCCTTGCTTCAGCACTGCAGCTTCACGTTTAGTGTGGTGCTTACACAACAAACTCTCCTCGGGAGGCTTTTGTGGGAAGAAAGCACTTGGAATTATTGTAACACCATTTATTATCTCATTCTGAAGTGGTGTGCTTCTACTTTAGGATGAGTTGAACTGCCATGGATCTGTAATGGTGTGCTAAAATCTCTGATGACAATTGTGTTTTTATCAATTTCCTTTTTTGCTTTTAATAGATTTTGCTTTATACAACACTCATGAAATGTAATTTGTCAACTAAAGGTTCATGATCGTTGCAAGCTTTTTGTGGGTTTGTATCTTTTCGTCAATAGGAAACTATTCTTCTGCATCCCAGTACATTCCCTTTGCGTTCTCCTTTATTCTTCCTGATACTAATTTTACCATACCTATTTGCTGCTTAACATTGGTTTTATAAATCTGTCCTTGTCATCTTACTTTTAGCCTTTCTTTGAAATTTTATTTTTGCCTGGATCCTTTTCAATAGGACATTCCTCAGAGATTTTATAGTACAGTGCACAGTGAAGAGGTTTCTAAACTGAAGATATACTTTTCCATATTGATGTATATATTTTGTGTTGCTTCTTGTATCTGTAATATTCTAATATTTTAGCTATATTTTCAGCTTATACTTATGCCTACATTTTTGTAATTGTTTATCTTTGCTGTAAAAGTAAATTTGAGTTTTTAACTTTAGAATTATATGATAAAGAGTGAGAGAAGAAAGTTGAAAGAAAAGTTATCATTGAATCATGGTTAGTTTTTGTTCACCTTGAGTGTGCAATGGTACCCCATATCTAAATTATGCTAAATATTTTCATTTTTATTTTGAGTTCACAAGAAGGTTACTCTAAAATTGTGTGTCCTAAGTAGCACAGTGACCCACATTGGTTTCTTTCATTGTTATTTCTGAACAGACATCTTAAAATAAACCCACAAGTTCTTGTCAATTTAGATGGAGGACTATATATGTGGTAATGAGTTAATAAATTCTTTACCTTTTGGTTTGTTTAGCTTTCTTCAGCAGATTTTCGGATTATCCAAACTTCTTCCTTAAGTACTCAGAATCTCAATATGTGATGAACACGGGATTTTGTTTTCATTGAGTCAACATTTATGTTTAAGTAATTTATCAAAAGACTACTTCTTTTTGTGTGTTTTAATCTCATGATGTCAAACTTTATGTAATTTTTATATAGTAGCAATTACATTACTGGGTATGTAATTTTTCAAAATGTATGTAGATATGCATGTGTAAATTTTATACATGTTTTACATGTCCAAATTATGTGTAATTGTTATAATTCCAAATCCTAGTATTTACTTGACATTCATATTTTGGCTGTTTATTAGCTTTATAAATATTTTAGATTTCAAAAAGTTTGAATGCAATTAAATTTGGGCCTTATGATTAATAGCATTAATTTTTCAACATGCTTATATTTTCCCTTTTTGAAAATCTTAAGGGTTATTTATGGTTATTATTCAATTAATAGTGATTTTAACTAAATCTACACCATTTCAATTTTCTGTATCAATCAATTATAAAATGTATTTAATCCCTCTGCTTTACTCCTGAAATACACTTTTGGTGTTCAACGTGCCTCTTCACCCAGAACCTGGTCCTGAGAGCACACCCTCTATGGTTTTAAATATTTTTTTTCTTATTATCTGAGTGTGTTTTTTTATTAGGATACTCATATCTCTCTAAGATTTGTTATATTCTCCTAAATGTCACCACTTTTTCTTTGAATACAGTACTTTGGGTTCTTTATTTTTATGATCTTTCTGCATTTTAAATATTCCTTCTTTCGACTAATGTCATATTCACCAGCATTGAGAATATAGGTAAGATATCTTAACTTCTCTCTATCCTTTGTTCTGTAGACTATATTCCCATATCATCAAGAAGCACACTCCCACAGTAATTCATTATGAATTGAAACTTGATGTTTTCATTCATGCTGCAACTTCTATGTTCTAAATGAATCCCCAAAGTATGAGGCAAAACATTTGCTATGTTTTATTATATAAAACCATCTCAGAAAAAAAATACCCTTGCCAGCCAGTGGTGGTGCATGCCTTTAATCCCAGGACTTGGGAGGCAGAGCCAGGTGGATCTTTGTAAGTTCGAGGCCAGCCTGGTCTACAGAGCAAGATCCAGGAAAGGCGCAAAGCTACACAGAGAAACCCTGTCTCAAAAAACCAATATATATATAAACACACACACCATATATATATGGGATATATATATATATATATATATATATATATATATATATATACTAGATTCAAGCAAAATGCATTTAGTTTTTTTCCAAGACCTTAAGTACAAGCTGGTAATGTGATATAGAAAAAACTGTCAGTGAAAACAAGGGGCCAAAGAGAAAACCAGAATTAAGCTTTAGGTTTGAATATAGTTGAAAAATCTAGGGAAATTAAGCTGGGGTTCACAGAACTCCAGGGGCTATTGAGAAAAGAAGACAAAAGAGAAGCAGTTTGAGGTGTGATGTGGTCCAGAGAGAAAACTAATTCCCCTGCCTCTGTGGAAGTGTAAATAAAGAAATCACCTGTGTGCTGAGGTGTGCATGAGTTCCCAGGGGTTATCCTGGCACTAGTACTCTAAATGATACCCCACAGATTTGTGCACATAATTTACATCAAATTCTCATCAATGAAACCTCAACCCTTCAATGTAACTTGGATGGACTTGGGTTAATACTTCCTCTACATCTTTTTTGGCATAAACATGAATCATATCTGAAGAATTCTATTAGTGTCCTAGAGAACGGAAAGTCTCAGAAATCACATGCCAAGTTAAATCAGCAGCAGGCAGAGGAACTAATTCTGCAAGCATGGAAGACACCATAAATACAGAAAAGGCATTGGCATGCACAGTTCTCTATTGATGTTGTCTCCTTCCCCTAGTAACTAGAATGGAAAATTTTATTTGAAAACAGGAGACTAAACTGTGAGCATATCTACAGAAAAAAGGATATAAAAAATAAATCACAGCAGTTACTTTAAGAATTGAAATTTTAGGAAGAAATACTATTACAGAATTTAACATTCAGAACATTCAGCAGTGGAATTCTGCTTCTACTGATACCTGATGTTGGGTGTAGCCTCTGAGAATGAATAACTAAATCCTATAAATGAAGCGTAAAACATTAGAATATGATTTTTCCAGAAGACAATGATAAAAAACTGGATGAGTTACTTCCATGTTGTTCTTGGAGGTGTGTCCCAGGTTTTTTCTTAAAGAGAAGATAAAGTGGGGAGAGAGAGCAATAACACAGTGTGACTAGCAAGGCTGGGGTTGAATCTGGTTTCAGAGCCCACTTGAATTTGAGGGAAAGGATATTAGAGAGGAAGAACTTCCATGGATACAATGCGAATCCACAGGTGGCCAACCTGAGTCTCTGAGTGTAGTCTGAAGATGTGTGTGGCGATCCTGTCCAGGACAGACAGCTGAAACAGAGCAAGGGTGAGAACAGCAGCTGTAGGGCTGTTCAGGACTGGCCAGGGCTGAGATGTATGAGTCACAGATTGGCACAGCTGAGGGGCAAGTTGACTATCTCGGGCATGACCAGGCTTCAGAATTTTCTATGTGTTATTAGGCAAGAGTAACCACTGCTCTCTGATGACCTGCCAATTTTAAGGAGTCCCAGAATGAGATCAGCTAGTGAGTGGAACTCAGACACATCAGACCCACGAACTCCACAGCTGTCAATGGAAGACAAAATCATAGTTAAAATGTAGCATACTCAATGGTCAGTGTTAAATTAGAATATGCCAGATGTGGGGAAATGTGAGTAATAAGAAAATTCACTTTAGAAGAAAAGGAAGATGGACTTTATGTAATTAACATAATACAGCTTTAAGAGTTATTCAGGGGAGCACTCTCTAGGCAAAAACAAGAGAATGGCCTCAAGTTTCTGGTCATCCAGGGCTATGTACCTAGATTTTATCACAAAAAATAAAATAATAATGAATAAACACAGTTTGTGCATAGAGATACGCACATCTGTCCTACTAGACCTTCACTGTAATGGTTTATGCTGATCTGGTTAAGAGCTGAGTTTGAAGTTTATTCACTGCAGTGCATCAAAGCCTACAAATCCTTCTTCACTCAAGGTCTGAATTTAAGCTGGGCAAATTTCAGAGGAGTCTCCTCTCCACCTGAGACCTTTGCTTATGCTTCTCCCAGAAAGCAGCACTCCATTGTATCCACTGTTGATTTTTACTTCAGTCAGCACAGTAGCCCTAGAAAGGCTGGGGACACTCTTTCAAACTCTGATGAAGTCCCTCACTCTCAGAGAAGTACCATGTGTATCTCAGAACTGTGACCCTGACAAGTCTTTTTATTTATTTTATGTGTATGTGCCTGCATGAATTTATGTGCCCTATGTTTCTGCAGGTGTCTGTATTTACCAAACAATATCAGGTTCCCTGAAAACTGCCTGATGTAGGTGCTGGGAACCAAACCTGGGTCCTCTCTATAAGCATTAAGTCCTCTTGATTGCTGAGCAATCTGTCCAGTCTCACACATCTTTCTTTGTTTGCTCTGAATATAATGATAAGCTTCCCATTTTTTTAAGATTTTATTTATTATGTATACAGTGTTCTGTCTGCACGTATCCCTGCAGGCCAGAAGAGGATACCAGATCTCATTACAGATGGTTGTGCGTCACCATGTGGTTGCTGGGAATTGAACTCAGGACCTCTGGAAGAACAGCCAGTACTCTTAACCTCTGAGCCATCTCTCCAGCACCCATCACCATTTTTTTTTTGCTTCATCTTTTATGGATTTCATACCCCTTCCTTTCCTCAGTTCTGGTGGACTTGTATCATTTTACTTCCTTTTCTTACAGATAAGTTCTTTTATTCCTTAGTAGGTGTGGAGAAGGTGGGTCTGAGAGGGTTTGGAGAAACAGTACAACTCTCTAGGTCCAGCTACAGTCCAGTTCCATCTTGTCTTAGGGCTTCTATCGATGTGATGAAATGCCATGACCCAAAAGCAACTTTGGTAGGAAAGGATTTATTTTGCTTAAACTTCTGCCATTATAGTTCATTGTTGAAGGAAGACAAGGCAGGAACTCAAACAGGGCCAGAATTTAAGGGCAGGAGCTGATGCAGTGGCCATGGAGGAGGCTGTTTACTGACTTTGTCATCATGGCTTGCTTAGCCTGCTTTCTTATAAAATCCAGAACCACCAGCCCAGGGATGGCACCACTTGCAATGGGTCACTAAGAAAATGCCTACAGCCTATCTTATGGGGGCATTTTCTCCATTGAGATTCCCTCCTTTCAGATGATTTCAGCTTGTGTCAAGTTGACATAAGACTAGCCAGGACACACCTGTATTCTCATATCATACCTTTTGTCATACTTCTTTCTACAAAGCAAGTTTGCATGCAGTATTAGAGGCAAAGGAGATGCTGTGGGTTGGAGCTCTAGAAGTCTTCACATTTCTCACAGCTCCTTCAACAGATGCTCACACAGCTTCCCTGTGAAGTCAAGTAATGTTCATAGAGGAAAAGAACAAAGGAGCTCATGAATCCCATATGTCTGCCACCCACAGAGACCCAACACCTTGACACTTGTCCACACTTGATGCTTAGGTATTTCTCATTAATGAATATCTGAACTTTCTTACTGTTTTATTCAACTTTTATCAACATGTTTCCAAGGCAGGCAAATACTGAAGTACTATTCTTCATGTAGGATTCTATCTTCCTCCATATTCCTAATTATGCACCCTGGACTTAAATGCATTGAAGAATTCAATAAAACCTGTTATTTTTAATACATCCAAACAGATACGTCTTTTATATCTAAACAGAAAAAGGAACATGAGATTCATCTTATATCTTATGTATCCACAAGTATCCTTTGACTTACCTAATAGGAATAATCTACCTGGGTCTCTTCAGCTCAAGGTCTTTAACAATGTGGTAAAGTACCAGATGGGACTATGAGTTCATCTGGAACTCAACAAAGGAACCTCATTGATGTTACTGTTGGTAGGCTTTTTTTCTTGTTCTTTATTGGACAGAGAGCGTTAGAGATGGACAAAGAGTGAGAAGTGGGAGTGTGCAGAGAAGATGATATCGAAGGACAAGAGAAGCGAGTCTATTGTAGTAAGTCAGATACTGTACACTTCCACTCACATCGATTTTGAATCCACAGTCCACTATTTTTGTCCTTAGAAATGGTGTAAAATTAGAGACTTGACAGACATGGAGGAGGGAAGTATGGAGTTAAAGATGGAGCCAGCATGCACCTAGCAGGTCCACTGCTGGACACACCACCGTAGGAGACTGGAGTGTGGCAATGTCTTCACTGCTATGCTAATTGACACACTATGTACAGTATCCAAGAAACAGGAAAAAAATATTTTTTTAAACTTTGTTAGGCAAATTAGCCGCACTACTTTTGAGTAGGTATTCTCACATTATTCCAAACTCCTGTTGATAGAATTACAATTCTGTGGGCGGAGCTCTCCAGTTGCTCTTTATGGGCTCTTTGCTGTCACTTTGGTGCCCCCTGAAGATTCTCTTCACACTTGTGAGCTGACCCCTGACCTCTCATGAGTGGAGTTCAAGGGAACCTCTGAGCTGTTTTCTTTTGTCCCCTTCACATTCTGCTTCAGAAATCTGTGCATCTACACCTCCTTGAACTGGTTCAATGACCTCTGCTGGATGAGAACACCCTTTCCTGCTGGGTTCCTTCCCCAGTGCAGACTATATAATTCAGGTATAATTCTGGGGAATTAGAAGCCTCCTCCTTCTTTCTCTTTTCTCAGAGAACACATCTAGTCATTGTCAAATGTCAGTTCTCTGCAGTCGGCAAGTGCATTCATTTCCCCCCAGTGATTAATGTTTAATTAAGGGCAAATCTAGCCCCAGTTACTCCTTGTAAATAATTATGACTTTTTAATTTTTACTACAAAAATTTAAATATAAAGGACATAAATTTCACCTCAAATACTTGGGACAATATCTTAAGATCTAAGTGGTTTAAGACCATTTTATCAACATTATTGCCATGTTGCAGTGGACCTGACAGGGATGGACACACCTCCATGGTGTGTGCAGCTCATTTTATTCTTGTGCCAGGACTGACTCTGTTCTATGTCAGCAGTGTCACCCTGTTTCCTGTGCTTGGATGAAGCCATGTTCACTGCCCTGGTACTGGTGTCTACAGGAATGACTAGAGCAGTGTTGCTCAAACTTTTAAATGCTGAAATCCTTTAACATAGTTCCTCATATTGTAGAGAACCACACCATAAAATTATTCCCTTGCTTCTTCATAACTACAATTTTATTACTGTTATGAACTGTAATGTAAATATCTGCTATGTAGTATATCTGATATGTGACCCCTGTGAAAGGGTCATTAGACATCCAAAAGAGTCAAGATCCACAGGGCTTGAGAACCACTAGACTCAGGGATGTAGATGGTCTCTTCCCCTTGCATTGAGAGAGCATTCACAAAGATTCTTTTCCCCATGTACATATCACAAAATTGTTCAAAGTGTATGCCTTGCTTCCCACATACCTGTGTCTTTTTCTGTTTCATAATGAGCATGTGAGAGATACCAGAGGATCTTTTGTCTTGTCTTAGTCTGAAAATAAAAATCAACTACAGATTGTAACTGTTAAAATTAACAAATTCATGTAAAATATAAGTTTTGGGGAGAAGATTAATACAAAGTCTATATAACATCTAATTAATCATTTATCACACACACAAAAAAAACTATGCAACATGTAATGTTACAGAGAAAAGGGTAGTCTTTGCAGCAATTGACAAGAACTTCACAGTAATTTTAAGGAATTATTATGCTCCTGTTATGCTGCTGAAACAAATAGATTGTAAATACCATACATAGGATCCTTGACTACATATAATTTAGGTATCTCTAATATCAGATTAAATTTCCTGCTTTGTCTATCTGCAGTTAAATTTGATAATAAAGAACAGAGTCAGCCAAAGTATCTATATACTTTGCAGAAATATTTTTTCCTTTGTTGAATATTCTTCCCCAAAATTATACTTACCAAAAAAATTGAGGTAAATTTGACAGATCTTTGATGATCTCCACCTTATTGTGAAATGAACCAACTATCCAACAGTGATGTAATATCTAGACAGAAGTGTCCTATATCAAAAGATGGAAATATTTACAAGAAATGTTAATTGATGCATGACTATTGCTATACAAATATTACAATGTATTTTTCACTATGTAATTTTTTTCTATTACATGTTGAAATAAATCAAAAAAGTCTTACCATTTTGCATATTTTGTCATTTTCAAAACTTGATACTCTTTTCTACTAATAAGAATTTTATGTGTAAAATATCAAACTTCCTTTCAAGTACATTTTGCCTTACATAAGTGAATATGATTCTAACGGTTGTCTTTTTCATTTAAATGGATTCAGATTTTTTTCAAAACTAAATAATAACAGCACAAGATTTTGTGAAAGAGGCAGGAGTGCATAAATTGTAACTGGCCACATTGGGCTGCTCCAGAAAGGAACCTCTGGCAGTTCAGAGACAACAGCCTCTGTCTCACAGTTTCCAGTGTTTTCCCCAGTTTCTGATTATTTGCACAACAATAACCATTTGGGCAGTGGTTAATTGTTTTGCTTCAAACATTTGACACATTCCTCATTACTTTTAGTGGATGTGAGTCTTTTACTAAGCCACAATTATAATTAAGACTGATGAAATCATTAGGCTTGATGTAAACATTCAGTTTATCCAAATAGAGTTTGGCAACACTTTAAAGGTCTTCTGTCTGGATCAGTCAATGTTTAATTATTTGTTGTGGGTGCTGAATTCCAGCATGGTTGTTGCCATTTGTCATTATGCTCTACTGGCATTAAGTCACCTAATTTTATTTATATCTGAGTCACATTCATTAAATATTTTCAAATATTACTTTTGAAAACTGTTAGTCCATCTCTGTGTTATTATTGTTGAGGATACCAAGAAGTGTGGTGAGTCTACTCACCTCCTGATTTAATAAGTATTTTTCCTGTTGAACAAAGATGAGAAACAGCCATTCTTCCTGACCTCAAGAGTCTTACAGTGTAAGTCAGGGTGCTGTCCTATCTACACAGCACTGCATAAATCCCAAGAACTGGGCCTAAACCAGTGAGGTTGTGGATTTGCTCCTCTAATGTTTTATCCTGTGTTCTATGAAGATAGATGAAGGCCCTTTACACAAATAAATGCTATGTTTGGAGGTATAATTGTAGCAGTCAATTTTCTGTATTTTATGACTCTTTAAGGATTCTGTAAAGAATCTAGAAACATGCTGGGCAGAGATTCTTTTTTAAGCATGTAAGCTGAGCAGCTGCCACAGCCCTCCCTTCAGAGGCCTCCTGCAGAAAATTCTGACTGGCAGAAAGTCGACTTTTGTGTTGGGATCCTGTTTCCTAAACGGGAATGCTGAAAGTTCAAAGTAACAACTTTAAAATGACGATAAACACAGGCACCCTCTTTCAGTAAAGTCTAGGTGTGCTTGTTGAATGCTGTACTTATTGTCTGTGTTTCAATCTCCACATTTAACAAAAAGAATCAAAATATGGGATGCCATCCAGTGGAAACATTTTAGTAAGTGTGAGATCACTTTCCAAAAAAAACTTAAAGACAATATTTAAAATATACTAAAATCTCCTTTCTAAAGTGCTCCATGATGGAATAATATTGATATACTATAACTCTTCAAGACATTTTAAAAATGCTCTTTTTAGAGAAACTGGTTTTGAAACTAAATATTTTTGATGTAGTCTCAAATATTTTAAATGGCTTAGTTGTATTTATATTTTTCTTGTTATTGAAAATAGATTATATTCTCATAAAATATATCCTGAATATGGTGTCCCCTTTCTCTACTCATACCAGTCACACCCTACCTCCTCTGACAATTAGATCTATGCCCTTCTAAGTGGGAATTGTTAGGTTTCAAACCTGGCACAAATGGCTGAGGTGCCTATTTAACATATCAAAGCAGACCTGGCTGCCAGGTTCTTCCTGCACCCCTCAATACCTACCTGTTGCAGGGCCCTCCTGGATGGCAACCAGCTGCCCCCTACCCTGAACTCTCCAGTCCAGGGGCTGGGCTGCTCTTCCCTATATAATCCAACCATTTTGGTTGCCTGCTCTGTTTGTATATTTTTTTTTACATTTGTATGAATTTATTTCAAACAGGAGTGGAAATATATATACAATACAAGAAATATAGTTTTGTATTTGTATCAATATGCAAATTTTCTTAAATAGGAATATAAAAATAGTTTACATCTTGTATGCTATATACAAGAATCCACAGCAATGCAAATTATCTAAAGCTGATATTTTGCTAAATTAGTTTACTAGTATATACAATAATCTACCTTAATGTCCTATACCTATCCACTCCCCCTTTTCTTTTCTTAAGGAGAACAGTGAGTATAATTTTTTGTTCCACCCCCAACTCTATAACCCTATAACCATTCTGGCACAACTTAACAGTAATAAAGTGGAATGTTAATGGATATTTAAAATTTTAATTCTTTTATCCATGTCATAAATCACTAATACAATCTATAGAAAAATTTGTGTAAGTATATAATAATATATACATATCAAATTTGAAAACATTTAATAGTTTATACAGTTTAAAAGAAATTATCTTTAGTATATTAAATATTTAGCATATAGCTTATATATTTTATATCTAGAGAAAATATTTTTCCATAGTAATGATTTTGTTTTGTTTTATTTCACTTTTGAGCCTCTTGGTTGCTGCACCTGGTTCCCATCTCTGCCCTTCCCCTTCCCCTCTCCCTTCCCCTCTCCCCATGTGGCTCAAGGTAATGACCAGTCTGGACTCACTCAGATGTTTCTGTTCCTGCCTCTGGCTATGCTCTCCTGCAGATCTACAATAAACCTTCTCCTCCATCAAACCCAGGGACAGAAAGATAGCAGTCATGTTTTCTTTCCTTTCCTTGTTCTTTTGATTTCTTTTTTTAAGTTCAGAAATGATAAAATAAAATAAGATAGAATAAAATAAGACATAATAAGATAAAACACAAGTTAACATACTGAAATTGTGCAAACAATCAAACAGAAGGTAAATAGATCAAGAAAATGCACAAAACACAGAGGACCACTCATTCCCACACTCAGGAATCCCATGAAAACACTAAACTGAAAGTCATAATACAAATGCAAAGGACTTGGTACAGACCTGTACAGGCCCCATGCATGCTGCCTCAGTCTCTGTGAGTTCATGTGAGCTTTGATCATGTTGTTTTAGAGGGCCTTGTTTTCTCGGTGTCCTCTCTGGCTCTTACATTCTTTGACCCTCCCCTTCTGCAGGGTGCCCTAAGGGGAGGGATTTGATTGAGACACACTGTTTTGGGCTGAGTGTTCCAAGGTCTCTTACTCTTTCATAATGCCTATCTGTTAGTCCCTGTATTTGTTTCTATCTGCTGCAGGATTCAGTTTTTCTGATGATGGCTGAGCAAGACACTGATGTATGACTGTAGCAGAATGTCATTAAGAGTCATTTAATTTAGGAGTCATTTAATTGCTTTCTTTTTTTTTTTTAAGACATCAGTATTCAGTTTTACCCTAGGTCCCTGGGCTATCTAGTCTTAGGTTCTTGTTCACCAAGCAGTGTTGGGAATAGGTTCTGTCTCATGGATTGAGTCTTGTGTCTAATCAGATATGGTTTGGTTACTCCCACAAGCTCTGTGCCCTCATTATCCTCGGATATCCTCCAGGCAGAACAGCATTGTTGGTCAATGGGTTTGTGGCTGAGTTGGTTCAGAGTGCCATACTATACCAGAGATGCTAAGAGTAGGGCTGAAGACTCTCCACAGACACCAGCTCTACTTCTCTATGTTCAGCGGGTTGTGTCAGTGTTGTCTTCAGCAATGTGGACTTGCCCTCAGTGTGTAGAGAGCAACCTACAGTCCTGACAACAGCCTTTGCTATTTGGTAATTCCCACAAGACCCCTTTGGGCAAGAACTAAATTAGAAGTAACAAAATGCCATTAATGAAAACTTCATCTGGTGACAGTAGCAGTTAAGGATGTACCTCTCCTATTCTTTGGTGATTTTGTTTAAATTGCCTTCATATACTCATATATTTTATAAACCTTCTACTAGATTAGATTTCGGTAATAACTCCCAAATGGTCCTTAATTTTAGCTGTCTCAGTGTATTCCTTCCCTCTCTTCCCTCTTCCCTCCCCCTCCTCAGTTTACCCTCTCTTTCCAGCCCCACCCATCCATGCTTATGGTTATCTATATATTCTATTTCCCCTTCTAATGGTAAATCTCCCTCACAGACACACCTTACTCTATATCTAACCTCTGTGGTTATATACATTGTAGCTTGATTATCATTGACTTAACAGTTAATATCACTGTATAGGCAAATACATACTGTATTTGTCTTTCTGGGTCTGGGTTACCTCACATATGATCTTTTTTTTTCTGGGTCCTCTGAGTTTCATGATGTCACTTTTTAAATGTCTGAGTAATACATAATTCTGTAAATGTACCTGCTGCGGAATAATCCTTTTGTACACTGTGAATATTTGTCATTCGGATTGGTTTGATAAAAAGCTGACTGGCCAGTTGCTAGGCAGGAAGTATAGCTAGATACAGAGGACTCTGGGAAGAAGGAAGGCGAGTCAGAGGAGTCACCAGCCAGATGGAGAGGAAGTAGGACTTTCAGAAGAGGTAAAAGCCATGAGCCTCAGGCAGCACATAGGTTAATAGAAATAGGTTAAGTTGTAAGAACTAGTTACTAATAAGCCTGAGCTATTGGCCGAGCTTTTATAATTAATGTTAAGCTGCTGGGTGGTTACTTGGGAGCAGCTTTCGAGACAGAACCTTCCACCTACATATACCACATTTTCTTTATCTTTTCTTCTCTTGCTTCTAATTTCAGGCTATTATGAAAAGAGCAACAGTGAACATATTTGAGCAAGTGCCTTCTTGGTAGGATGAAGTGTCCTTTAGGTATATGACCAAGAGTTTTCAGAGCTGGTTCTTGAGGTAGATCAATTCACATTTTCCTGAAGAACTGCCACCTTATTTCCATAGTGGCTGTATTGTGCTCCCACCAACAATAGATAAGTGATTCCCTTTGTTGAAATCCATACTCATCAGCATAACCTGTCACTTATTTTAATGATCTTAGGCATTTTGAGAACTGTAAGAAGAAATCTCAAAGTAATTTTGATTTTTATTTTCTTGATGGCTAAGTCTGTTGAACATTTCTTTAAGTGTGTCAAAGCCATTTGAGTTTCTTCTTTTGAAAATTATCTATGTAGATCTATACTCCATTTTCCAATTAGGTTATTTGCTTATATAGATTTTTTAGGTCTTTATATCCTTTGGTTATTAGTCCTATACCAAATGTATAGCTGGTGAAAATATTTTCCTCATTTTGTAGGCTGCCACTTTGTCCAATTGATGGTGTCTGTTTGGCTAGAACATCCTTGCCTCTCCAAATCCATCCCCTCAATAAAAAAAGGCCAAAAAGTCCAGTCCTCCATTCCTGATGGTTGAGGTGGCTCCTTCTCTGAAGCTGCCTGCTGCCCAATTCCTGCCTAAAGCATTACAGTTGGGCACAAATCCAGCTTGTGGTAGACACATCATCACCCCACACCTATGGGGTATTTAAGCTCTGTTCTTTAGTTAGGCCATGTGATTTTTCCTGCCCCTTCTCCTGCCCTGATCTCTGAGGGCTGGAGGAGGAATCATGGTGGGGTTGCTTTGCCCAAAATTAACCTGGTTGTTTCTTCTTCTTCTTCTTCTTCTTCTTCTTCTTCTTCTTCTTCTTCTTCTTCTTCTTCTTCTTCTTCTTCTTCTTCTTCTTCTTCTTCTTCTCCTCCTCCTCCTCCTCCTCCTCCTCCTCCTCCTCTTCCTCCTCCTCCTCCTCCTCCTCCTCCTCCTCCTCCTCCTTCTTCCTTTTTTTGGTGTTTTTGAGACAGAGTTTCTCTGTGTAACACTCCTGGCTGTCCTGGAATTCACTCTATATAGCCCAGGCTGGCCTTGAACTCACTGAGATCTGCCTGCCTCTGCCTGAGATTAAAGACATGTGCCACCACCACCCAGCGGTCTTTTACTTTTTTAAATTCAGCTTGCTCTAGCTTACTGTGTCAACACAGAAACCTTTTAAGATGGGGTACAGAAAACCTATCAGTGTCTTTTGCTGTGTAGAAGCCTTTCAGTTTCATGAGATCCTATTTGCTAATTGTTGATCTTGGTTGCTGTGCTAATGGCACTCTGTTCTGAAAGTCTTTTCCTGTGAATATCCATCAAGTCTATTTGGTTTATAAAGTCTGTTAGCTCCAGCATTTCTTGACTTGGTTTTTGACTGGATCGCCTGTCTATTGGCAAGAGTGGGATACTAAAATCTCTCACTACCAGTGTGTGAGAAAAATATGTGATTTAACTTGTAGTAGTGGTTTGTTTGTTGACTTGGTCCATAGATATTAAGAATTTAAATGTCCTCTTGGTGGACCTTTCCTTTGAGAAATATGGAGTGTCCTCCTCTTTCTCTTCTGATTACTTTTGGTCTGAAGTCTTTTTTTTTTTTCCAGATGTTAAAATGGCCACACCAGTATAGTTTTAAGTTCATTTTCTTCAAATATCATTTTTAGGCCCCTACCCTAAGGTGATATCTACTCTTAATATTCAGGTGTGTTTCAGGATGTAGCAGAAAGATTGATCCTATGTTCATAGCCATCCTGTAGTTTTTTTCTTTTTAATGAGGAATTGAAATCATTGAGGTTGAGATATAGCAATGAGCAGTCCTTGTTTAAAACTGTTGTTTTGTTCTGGTGGTGTGTGTGTGTGTGTGTGTGTGTGTGTGTGTGTGTGTGTGTGTGTGTGTTAGTCATATTCCACTCTTTTGATTTGCTGGTCTGGGATTACTTTATTTATTGTGTTTTCTTGGGTGTGGAATTCTCCTTTTAGCATCTTTTGTAGGGCTGATTTGTAGGTAGACATTGTTTAAACTTTATTTCATCATGGAATGTCTTATTTTCTCCATCTATGGTAACTGGAAACTGTGCTGCATAGAGAACTCTGGGCTGGCGTCTGTTGTCCACTTTGTGTCTGGAGAACACCTTTCAAGGCCCTTCTGCTTTCAGAAACTCCGTTGGGAACTCAGGTGTACTAGGTCTTTGTTTATATGTTACTTGATCTTTTTCCTCTGTAGCCTGCTTTATTATTTATTTGTTCTGAACATTTAATGTTTGATTATTATATGCTGAGGGGGTTCCCTTCTGATCCAGTCTACTTGATGTTCTTTATCCTTTTTGTACCTTCATAGGTGTCTCTTTCTTTAGGTTAGGGACATTTTCTTCTATGATTTTGTTAAAAATGTTTCACGTATCTTTGGCCTGGGTTTCTTCTCCTTTCTCTATTCTTATTGAGAGGTCAAAATTTTCCCCACTTTACAACTGGATGTAGGTTTCAGTTTTTTAAGAGCAAACAAGTTTCCGTTTCTTAAACAAAGGGCTATTAATCAAACACCCCTGACAGCAGGGATGGGGGGCTAGAGGGAAAGAGTCAGGCCCACAATTTCTCAAGGACAAATCCTGCCACCCCTCTTTCTGGCTTATGTCCAGACTTGCCCAAACTTACTCAAGTATGTCCAAAAATGATAAAACTGAACCTCAGCCAATTAAAAGTATATATTGATGTAATGGCTGCTTGCTTGGCCAATTATGTTTAAGATGACCTAACTGTTCCTGAAATTCCCCCAGCTGTGCTTAAAAGAAACCTGCATACTCCTCTCAGAATCTTAGCCATTTTGCACAGGTGAACGACTCTGCATGCTCTTAATACACGCTCTTTGTTCTTTCGTACTGTTTGAGTCTGGGATCTTTCTTCAGCATTTTCTTGGACTCTTACACTATTATTCTTAAATTTTATCTTTACATAATTTCCCAGATTTCCTAGCTGGTTTGTGCCACGAATGGTTTTTTAGATTTAACATTTTCTTTGACAGATGTATTCATTTCTCCTATTGTATCTTCAATAGAGATTCTTTCTTACATCTCTTGCATTCTGTGGATGAGGCTTACATCTGAGGCATCTGCTGGAGTTCCTGAATTTTTCATTTCCATATTTGTCTCAGTTTGGATTTTCTTTATTGATTCTATTTTTGTTTTCTGTTCCTGACTTATTCTATTCATTTTCTTCCACTATTTGTGTTTTCATGGATTTCTTTAAAGGATTTATTCATCTCCTCTTTAAGGACATTTATCATACTCACAAAAGCTATTTCAATGTCATTCACTTGTAATTCAGCTATGTAGCAATACTCAGGACCTGCTGTGGTAGAGTTGGTTGGCTCAAGTGGGGACATATTGTCCTGGCTGTTATTGATTGTATTTTTATTCTAGTGTCCAGGCATCTGCATGTGGGGAGGTTGTAATTTTATGTGCTGATATCTGGTCTTGTCTTTGTTGAGTTGGTGTTTTTTCCCCTTGGAAAAACTGTTGCCCTCTCTGGTTCTCCCGGGAGTGTGGTGGCTGTGTGCTTCCTGACAGGAAATTCTGGGATCTTGATAGGTGTGCACACTGAGGATTCCAGGTAAAATGAGTTTCTAGGTATAGGGAGTTGACACTTAGAATGGGGATAGCCTAGGAGGTGGGGCTAAACCTGTCCACAAGATGAGGAAAGCAGGGTTCTCCACCAGGACCTGCTTAGTCCCCTGGGGACAGGGTCAGGGGAGTGAGGAGAGGCAGTGCCTGGTGGTCAGCTACAATGGTTGGAATGAGAATGAGACTGGGGACCTGACTTGGAGGGATGGAGGGAAAAGCGAAAATCTGCAGTTAGACTCCCTTCTTTGCTGTTTGGGGTGGCCTGGGGGTTCCCAGGAAATGCCCTTTGGGGCTGGGAGCTGAGGTAATGCAGAAAGTGGGGGAAGAACATTTGAAGAGGAAGATCTGGGTGATCCACTCTAAAGGGGTCATGAAAAGGGTTGTGTAGGATTTCAGCAGATGGTCTATTACAGACCTGAGGATAAAAAGTGGGAGGTTGGTTTTGAAGGAGCTCAGGGAAAGAGGAATATCTCCAGGTAGCTTCCCTGCTTCCTTGGCTGAAGTCAGTATTTTCAAATGGGACAGTGATAAGCTTGAGTTGCTGTGTAGGATTTCAGCAGATGGTCTATTACAGACCTGAGGATAAAAAGTGGAGGTGTTTGAAGGAGCTCAGGGAAAGAGGAATATCTCCAGGTAGCTTCCCTGCTTCCTTGGCTGAAGTCAGTATTTTCAAATGGGACAGTGATAAGCTTGAGTTGTGCTGTGAAGGGATGATATTAAAGCTCAGCTAAAATTACCTTGAGAATTTTAGAAAATAAAGTGAAACTCATGGTTATACACATCTGTACGCAATCCATCCAGCTTCCTAAGGATCCATCATTTGCAGAAAGACTATTTTAAATTCCTCAAGCAATCCCTATGTGCACTCAAAGCAGGATAAATTTGAAATAGTAATATTGATGTTATTAAGGATTTGACAATACACTCACTTAGGAAATGTTAATTTATACAAAGTACAGTTTCTCTAACAGCTGTGACTAGAAGGTAACTAAGTGATTAGTATATATATATATATATATATATATATATATATATATATATATATATAGTATATAATCAGATTTGTTAAAAATTGGAAAAAAAGAACATTTTGCATCATAATTGAAAATTAGCATAGCTGAGAAATTTCTGCTATTATTTATTCACTAAGACTGACCTTTAATTTTGCTTCATTTTTCCAACAAAAAGAGACAACCCTTACTTGCAAGCAGCTGTTTGCCCCCTCCCCATATCGAAGGACATTCCTCTAGAAACTCAAGGGTCACAGGCATCATTAAGTCCTGGCCCCTGTGCTCTTCTCAGGAAAAACATCCTTTTGCAGGTAGACAAGAGGAACCTGGGTAACAAGTATTAGAAAAGAACAACACTGGTGTACTTAATTAATATTAGTTTGCTATGTAGATCTCCCATCTGCCCAAGTAGCCAGACTTGTAGACTTCCATCTTTGTTTAAACTATTCAAAGTGGAACCCAGACCAGGGCCTGAAGGAGATTTAAAGATGACTTCTGTGGAATGAGGAAGATTAAGGTATACACAAGTCAGTAAAATCCACTATTTGAAGCCACCTCCTCTTGGACATTAGCCAGAGCCATATGTGCACTGTTATTAAAGAGTTTTTCCTTTATTAATCTCTAAGTGTGTGGGTTGATGTCAATGAAAATCTTTTAAGTGAATTTGTACATTAGGGTAAAAGTCAATAAGAAATGTGACGGGTCAGAGAGTATGAATACTTAAAAATCACATTTTTTCTACATGAGGATGTTTATTAATGCTGAATAATAATCTACTTTTCAAAGTGAAAATTGAATTGGAGGCAAAAAATAAATGATAAATTATTTCTTTTATAGTTATGTTCTATGCAAAATAATAAAATAATTATATATCAAAATATGAAGTTTTAATTTGTCCATTCAATTGTAGATAATAATACCTCAATATGAGTTATCTGTTGTACCCAGAGTCCCCCAAAGACCACCAAGAGACCAAATCTGATGTAAAAGTGAAGTCTTTTTATTAAAAGTCTTCTTGTTGAACCAGTCTCTCCATCTGTCTGACACAGTAACTGAGCAGGAGAGACCCTGAGTAGCAATCAAGCCAGGTTTTTATAATGGTTAGCGTAGGGGACCTAGGGGAATTCCAACTTTACATAGTTACAAACTCAGGACTGGTCCTTACTTCAGGTTAGAGATGCTTGGTTTGAACTGATTGGAGAGTTGCAGCTGCAAGCAAATTGCCGTATCCTCTGCAATCTATGTTATTGCATCTATTTGCCAGCAGACCCATTTCCTCTGATAGTTAGACATCCCATTTTTATCTGCAGGAAACTCATTCCGTCTGACAGCTATGGTATACAATCTATAACAGCAGAAAACATCCCATGGGATATACCTGGTGCTTTATTTACTATGCCAGTTATGTTATATCGTATCCTTTAGGTTATAGCAGGAAATGTCTGGTGTGCAGGCCCTTATTGTCTGGGTCTAGGGGCAGCACAGCTTCTATGAATTTCCTAGGGTCCAAAGGCAGAGGGGCAGCCCATCCTCTGGTGGGTTTCCCAGGGCCTACTGCCCCAGTCTGACCCTTCTCTAAGAGGGCCACAACCCTGTCATCTTCTCATTAACTATTGCACAAACTATTCAAGCAATTATTTACAAATGGATATATTTCAGAAGAAGTACAAGAAACATTGACCAATAGGTAAAAGTTAACAATGCTATTTTAAGTAAGATTTTAAGATGTGTTGCCCGATTATACGCAGAATTCATCTTTCTCTCTAAACTGAATTGTTTATTTTTCCTCTAGAAATAAATAAGATAAAGTACAAATACTTTATTTTTTGATTACAAATACTTTATTATTCTGATTACCATCAAAATAATAAAATATGCTGCCCTGAAATTTTCTATGGTAATTGTGAAAATATATTCAGAAGTGATAACCACAACTTATTTAAGTATAAGTTAAAAATTATTATAGAATAAACAAGAGAAAAATTGTAATTGTTTCATCTATAGCTTTTGATGATTCATAATTTCTAGAGCTCTTTTTTCCTTTTTAAAGAAATCAAACTATTTTGTTGTCTTGACCTTTCCCTTCATTTTTCAGGCAATGCTGGGAGGTGTTTATGTAAAGCATCTAATTGTCCCTGATGGCTTGATTCACATTGATTTCCTCCTTCAAAAGCTCCTTTTGTCTGAACCATAAAATTAGCAACTCATTACATGTTCCCTTGTTCAGTACTGGCTCCAGGCAAAACTGTGCCCTTCAAAAGGTTGTCCAGGATCCTCTTCACTTTACCTTTTTATACACCATTCCTTCTTTGTAAAAAGGTTTTAACTGAGGCATCTTAAGCCCTTTCCAGAACATGCCACAGCCTGAGTGAAAATAAAAACCAGTGACTTTTCCTCCATCTTCACTTTCAGAGTCACGGTTCTGTCCCAGTTTTTTAAAGGAAATTTTCTTACAACTTTCTCCAAATATAATATATTTAGTGATCTTGGAATCATAAGACATCTCTCTTACTCCCCCAGAAGCCTAGATAGAGGTTCACTTCTTAAATGGCACTTTAATGTGTTCACATAAGTCTTGGCAGTTCAGAAAGGCTCTGCAAAGCATCAGGAGACTAAGAGACACGGAGACAATGTAGCCTCAGGACTGTAAGATAATTTCATTTCTGTAGATTAGGTTTATCATAATGAGCATGTATTTAAGTTCTGTTAATCATAATTGGTGACATCTTTTATATTCTTGGGTCAATAAAAAAAGTATAGGAAGTTATTGGCATCAAACAGTTTATAGAGTGAGACAGGAGTCTATGGCATCAAGTATTGCCTTGGTTCTCATTTGGAAAGCAGAAATAATGAAATAAGAAAAAATTAATGAACTTCACATAATTTACTTTTGGTTTTCCAGTTTAAAGGAGCATATATTTGAAAGTATTTCCAAGTAAATTTCTGGATATTTTGGTGGTTGTTGTAACATATTCTTTTTTGTTGTTATTATTTTGTTGTTTTTTTTTTTTAAGTGTCTGTCAATCTATTTTATTTTTTTTAAGAACCAGCACTTAGACTTAATAATTCATTGTATTTGTATGTGTATGCATATATTGTTGTTGTTACTTCGACTCGTTAATTTCACTGTGGGGGGAGGTACAGGGTATGTGTTTGTGGGTAGCTGTGGAGGCCTGAAAACAGTGTCAGATTCCTTGGAGCTGGAATACGTTATTGTAAGTTGCATGATATGGATCCAGGGATTGAATTCTGGTCCTCTGCAAGAGCAGCAAGTGTTCTTAGCTGCTAAGCTATGTCTGTAGTCCCTACTTTTATCATTTCTTTCCATAAACTAGATTTGGATTTTTTGTTTCTTCCTCTAAACTCTTGGATTTCATCCTTGTCTTAGTTACTATTCTAATGCTGTGAAGAGACTCTGTGGCCAAGGTAATTCTTATATCAGAAAGCATTCAACTGGGAGCTTTGCTTACAGTTTCAGAGGGTTAGCTATGGTCATCACAGCAGGAAGCAGACAGGCATCCTGTCAGAGCAGGAGCTGAGAGCTTTACATCCCGATCCACAGGGAGCAGGCAGTGAGCCAGAGACTGGGCATGGCATGCTTTTGAAATCTCAAAGCCCACCCTAGCAACACATCTCTAACAAGGCCACACCTCCTAATCCTCTCTAGTTATTCAGCTGGGGACTAAACATAAAAATGTATGAGCTTATAGGGGTCATTCTCATTCAAACCACTACAAGCATTAAGTCATATACTTGTAATCTCCCCCCACCCCCCACCCCCCATGGCACTTGGAGCTATGAATTTCCCTCTTGGGACTAATGTAAATGGGTATCAGAGACTTTGGTGTGTTATATATTCATTTTCATTTATTTCTAAGATGTGTTTTATTTGCTTCTTGATTTCTTCTTTGACTCATTCATGATTCTGTAGTACGTTGTTTAGTGTTTATTGAATGAAAAAGGAAAAAGAAATAAAAAGGAGGACATGACCGATCCTAGGTATTGTGGAGAAGTTTTATTGAACATATGACAGGGAGAACAATTTGAAGCATCTGGAAGAGTCCAGAGTAAACATGGCCATGCTGAGCTAGGCTATGTGAGGAGCGAAGGGGAGGGAGAGCAAGAGAGGAGCCACAGAACAAGAAGCAGCTTGGGCCAAAAGACTGGCGTCGTCGTCAAAATGGCTGAGTTCTATGGGGTCAGAGGCGCTGCGGGAGGGAAGCCCAGCCCTGCACCTGGCCTCGAGAGTTCAGGGAAAGGCGTAGGGTATGCCAGCAGGGTGACCCTGAAACAGGAACTGAGGGGTGCGGGAGAACCTGGCAGCCAGTGTTTGTTTTGATATGTTAATAGGCATTAACCATTTGTCTAAAGTTTGAGACCTAACATTCATGCGACCTTAATTAAGTTTCAGGCCTTAATTTCTAAAGATTGCTTTGCTCTTGATTTCAAGTTTCATTGCATTGTGGCCAGGTAGAATTCATAGGGTTATTTCATTTTTTCTTCATTTGTAAAGACTTGTTTTGTCCAGAACGTGGTCTATTTTAGCCACGTTTCTATGCATCCCTGAATGTGTATTCTTGGGTATTTGGGTTGTGTTAGGACTCAAATCTGGGGCAAAGGGCTAACCAAGGTATCTACTTAACATATCAAGTTGGACCCTGGCCCCCAGGTTCTCCCAGCATTCTTCAGTCCCTACCTGTTACAGGGTGCTCCTTGCAGGCACACTCTGCTCCCTACCTGAAATCTCCAGCCCAGCGACGAGGCTGCTCTTTTCCCAGCTGCTCTTCCTTGTATATCCAGTCATTTAGCTATGCTGCTCCTTTAATCCTTTTGCCCTCCTCCCCTTTGGCCTCTGGCCTCCTGGCTCTCCCTTCTCTACCCCCCCTACTTACACGGCCCTGCTCGTGATTATGTTCACTCGGGACTCGCCCAGATGTCTCTGCTTCCGGCTATTCTCTTCCTCACATCTACATTAAACTTTCTCCTCCACCATATCTAGGAGCAGTCATTTCCTCCACCCTCCCTCCCTGCCTCCCTGCCTCCCTGCCTCCCTGCCTCCCTGCCTCCCTGCCTCCCTGCCTCCCTGCCTCCCCCCCCTCCTTCTTCTTCTTCTTCTTCTTCTTCTTCTTCTTCTTCTTCTTCTTCTTCTTCTTCTTCTTCTTCTTCTTCTTCTTCTTCTTCTTCTTCTTCTTCTTCTTCTTTTCTCTCTCTCTCTCTCTCTCTCTCTCTCTCTCTCTCTCTCTCTCTCTCTCCTTCCACTTTCTTCCTTTTCTTTTTTCAATAGAACACCTACTGGATTCATTTGATGCATGATACCTTTTAATTCATAGTCCCTCCATTTATGTTTTGGATGAGCTGTGTGTTGGAGAAAGTGACATCTGGAAATCACACACTAATACTGAATTGGGATTATTCTGTATCTTTAAGTCCAGTAAATTGCTTTTTATAAAATTTGGTGCATATTTGTTTAGGATTGCCATGTCCTCTTTGTTAAGTGTACCCTCAATTAGAATGAATTGGCCTTCTTTATCTATTATGATTAATTTTGACTGTGATGAGAAACCTTAACCATGGGGACTCTTATAAAGGAAAAACATTTCATTGGGGTGGCTTACACTTCAGAGGTTTAGTCTTTTATCATCATGGTGGGACATGGTGGCGTGCTTGCAGCCATGGTGGTGGAGAAGGAGCTGGGAATGGAGCATCTTGATTCCACAGGCAACAGGAAGTGAAGTGACACTGGGTGTAGCTTAAGTATAGGAGACCTAAAAGCCCATCCCCATGGTGACATGGTTCCTCTAACAAGGCCACACCTCCTAATGGTGCTACTCCAAAGGAGTTTATGGGGACCAATTACATTCAAACTACCACAGGTGGCATGGAGTGAGGATCTGGGTCAGACTCAGCAAGAGCACGCCCAGATGGGGTTCCTGGCTGGGCCTGAGCCTAGGAGGTCACGAGAAGACTTGGGAATGAGGTAAGAGGAAGGAACTGTATCAGACTCATCAAGAAAGCTTGTATGTTGTTCCAGCCTGAGCCTGGAGGGTCAGCATGTAAAGACAGTAGGCAGTGAGGGTCCTGGGATAGTAAGACAAGGCAAAAGAGTGTGACAACGTGTCTGGACCTGGGCCTGGTGTGGGAGTAAAGATGGGCTCTATTATACACTTATAAAGTTAGTTTGGTTTCTAATTTTCCTGTCCCATGCTCCTTTAGCTTTCCATAGTTTTCTTTTTTAGGCATATTTGTACTTTTTAAAAAGCTAATGGAAACTGACTATAATAATTATGAGACAAAATTTTACTTATGTTTATTAAGTATAAATATATGTATACATATTATATAAAATGTAAATGATGCATTTACTCTTTAACAAAATGTGAAGATATAAATACTGCTTTTTTTTTTTTACAATGTAGTAAACTCATAAATATACTAAAGATATTGATTTCTTATAGCTCCCTGTGGTTGTATACAGGAATGCAGATGGTTTCAACCTTGCTGGCTTGGCTGAAGCAAATTTTACCATTGAGTCACCAAGGCTTAATGGTATGTTTGAAAGGAGCATTCCTTTGGATGTAGAGGATTTACCAAAACACAGCAATAATCTATAACACAAACAGTAAATGTGAGAAAGCATTTGATAGTGAAATAAAGAGGTATAGATTCTAAAATTAAAAGACATCATCACTTAAATGCCCCCACAAATGGAAGACTTTCTGAGTTAAAGTTCCTTGAAAGTTTGAATACAGGATACAGATAAAGAAGATATCAACATAATCATTTTTGTGTTGAAAGCTATTGAAGAAACCACAGTCTACAAGATGCCATTTAAATGCTGATAGTACAGCTCCTGCCCTCCTCTCTAGATTCATCTGAAATCAATTTTTGCTTAAAGGCTACCCTTCAATAAGCCCCAATTGCTCGTAGTTTCCTCATAAACACCATAGGCTTTTTGTTGGTGTTTGTTTTTTGTTTTATGCCAAATGATTTTATCAAGTTCTTTCGTGTTTATTTACCATCTCCCTTTGCTCTGTGGGGCTTTAGACAAGGACTTACATCTCATGTAAGTTGTGCCTTACATTCAGTGGAAATAAATGAAACTGTGAAGGATAAGAGGAATACAATTTATTAATAAGTTAGTGGTTTGAGTGGAATGCATGCCTGTGTTTTCTTTTTTCTTTGGATATTCTACAGTGAGTCCATTTATACTATTGTCTGTTGACCCTGCTGAAAACCCAGGAGGAGAAGATAACTCCAGAAGCTACTTATCTGTTTCTGAAACGTCTGTGGACTCTTGGCAGGAATTAGAACTCCAGGCAGCAACTTATAAGTGACCAACATATTCTACAACACTTGATATTGTTATTCTTTTAGAATCTGGCCTTTCAAAAGGGCATAATGTAGCATTATCTGAAAGGGTACCCTTGACATTATTTTTCCTAAGGACTGGTGATGACTAATATATTTCCACATACTTATTGGCCATGCAAGGTTAAATCTCTGATCCTAGGTTTTGTATTACAATTTTAATGTTAAGTTAATTTTCTTGCCTATATAATAGGATGAATATAAGAATGAACATTAAACATGAATAAATATTCAAAGAGTAAATATTGAATGAATCTAGGCATAAACTATAGATTTTACAGGAAGGGGAAATGATATTGACAAGTAGGCCAATGACGGCAGAAGGCATTTATTTTTGGTCTTGTTTTGTTTTGTTTTTTAAGTGATAACATTGTAAAAATTAATTGCAAGAATATTTAGAGTTGCCAGAATATTCCGTATCATGAATGTTTTGACAATTACAATACTACTAGCACTTATAAAATCTGATTTAGTTCCAAGAGGTGACTTTCACTGTGTAAAAATCAAATTTCATTGCAGAGACTTAAGTAAAAAAAAAAAAAAAAAACAAGAATATGATAGCTTGATTCCTGTATACTATACAGATGTATGTACTGAGTACTTTACAGAAAAGGCACATATTCTAGGTATTTGAAAGAGAGAGCTTCATTAATATTAACCAGCACTAAAATATCTAAATCACATGTACATTAGAAAAGTTTCCGAAATACTTCAAAGCAACAGTCACTTTGGCACTAAAACTGGATGACTATACACAATAAAAAATTTTATGTATGTATACAAAGAAAAGTTCACTAAATCAAATAGAGAAAATGGAATGACAGAGCAGTGTTTTAAAATAATCAAATGCACACAGAAGATTGTAATGGAGCTAAGAATATCCCTACTGTACTGTGATGTCACAAGGATCACTCTTCCTTAGCAGTATGTACTGGCCACATATTTGTGGAGATATTATCTAAACAGTATTAGATATTAGCTGATAGGAATGAGAACCATGTTACTAGTTTTTGTATTTACTATTCTGTAATTTTAATCATTATTGTAGACTGTACTCCTTCTATTTGTAAAACAGTACATGGCATGCTATGTTGGAAGTAGGCAACAGACATGTAGAGTGCCGGGCCTACACAGTCTAGGTTTGTACAGTGTGCTCTGTGATGCCCACTTAATGTAGAGATTACCTAGTGATGCATTGTTCTGTAATGTCTTGCTGTCAGATGGGACATGATTGTACTATAATCATGTGGAATTTGGTCTATGAAATTTAGGATGATTAAATGTTTGGAAACAAATTGATATAATTCCTAATCTAAGTTTTTAAAAAAAACCTGCTTTAAATTAAGAATCATCTAAATGATTATGTATGTAACCACTGAGTTAGTGCTAGAAAAATAAGAAATATAGGACTTCCACAGAGGTTCCCTAGTGAGATCTGAGCTTGCTTTACCCAGCATGGCTGCATAAGGGGTTGGACTGACCACGCGTGTGGTTACCAGGTGTTGGGAAGGGTCTGCACTTGGCTGTGCTGGGGGAGGTCCTTTGCTTCACTTCTTGGCATTCCTATAAAGAGCCCTTTAGAAGAGACAGAAGGGGTTGGGTGATAAGGATCCAGGCCCTCCTGAGGCTATCCTGTGTTTCTGTCTGTCTTTCTCCCCTTATATTTCTATCTTAATCTCTTATCCCTCACTCCTCAAGAGTACCCTGGGGAAAAAAGGTAGGGGCGCATCCCCCCACAAAGAAATATGGAAACTATACATATTTTAACACAAATTGCTTCTGAAATTTTCACAGGAATTTAAATCAACAGGAGTTTTTCTTTAAGCTGGAGAGGTGGCTCAGAGGTTAAGAGTGCTTGCCTTTCAGTTGTGAATACTGGGGTTGGATCACAGCACTAGCAATGGGCAGCTGAACGAACACCTGTAACTCCAGCTCTAATAGAGCAGATACCCTATTTTGGCTTCTGTGGGCACCTACACACATGTGGACCCCCACGTATATACACAAACACATAGGTAAAATAACATAAATTTTTTAAAGTCATCTTATTTTCCCTTAAAATAGCTCATGTGAGCTATAGGAAAATATCTGTGTTTGTAATGAAACTAGAATTGAAATTCTTTTTGTTTTGTTCTCTTGTTATGAATGGGGATCCTAGGAAGACTTATTGACATTAATAAGTATCCAGAATATGAAGAGCAACATCACATACACTTTTGATCTTCTAAGTCACTGAAAAAAAGTGGAGTGATTTTTTTTTCATCAAATTGATTTTAGGACTCAGCCAAATCTTTCATCAGCCTTATTTAAAGAAAAGCTTTCATGTCCTACACACAAATTTATCTACTAGTCACAAAAGACAGGTAATTCCTGAAAGTATTTTACAAAGTTTTATCAAGACTCAGGAAATCAATGTTAATTGTGTTCCTAAGTCTTTTATTTAAAAGCACTTGTTTTATATGAATTGTATAACTTATAACATAAAGTCAAACCATTTCAATAGTAGGCTTGTATATTAATTTTGGATAAGTGATTTTTTTTATTACTTAATATATTATATATCTTAGAATTTTGAATTGTAAACATAGTTAATTCAGTATATAGTAGACAGTCTAAATGGCCAGTTCTTGTCAAAACTATGAGAAAACTTTCTTTTTAGTAATACATGTGACATTGTTTCTCAATTTGAATATGTTAATGTGCATCTCTAGTTCAGGGTGGAGTGAATTACGATAGTTCCTTTTCCTTCACTGTTCCTTAGGACTTTCTCTTTGGCTTAATTTGTCTTAGGTTAAAAAATTCACTTTGAACTGTCATTCATTCTTGGACAAGAATGACATGGAGATGAACATGACAAGCACAGGCCTATAATTCTAGCAATCAAGGCTGAGGCAGGTGGATCTCATGTTTGAACAAAGCCTAGGCTACAGAGTGAAAACCTGTCTAAAATACACATAAGCCAACAAGAAAAAAAATGGCATAGAGAAGTTTTCCAACTATTCTATTATTCCTTTGATACTTACTCAGATAGCTTCCCACACTGAGGCAGCTTGCTTTGTGATATTTTACCTGCTGGCTCACTGAGTACAGCTACATGGCATTACATAAAGATGCAGGAGAACAAGATTTATTGAAGTTATAAATTCTGGAAATAGGTGGTGTGACACGCCATTCAAGGCCACATGGCAAAGTGCCAGGTGGAGGGCAGCTGCTTGATGAGATTTTCTCCTGGAAATGCAGAAGGGGAAGGATAAGAGCTTAGATCAGGATCACATGGATAATTTTCTGTCTCTAATGCTTTGAGGGTAGTGCCTACTTACTTGGTACCTTTCTTTCTCTAGGATGATAAAGATAAAGGGTATATGTCTTCCTAGAGATATAAGCAGGTGAATGATTATTCAGTGTGAATTCCACAGATACGTACTTGACTGAACAATTTTCCTCCAGAGAGAGACATTTTTAAAATTTTACAAAATTGTCCCTGGTTCAGTTTTTCTTTTGTTTTTGAGATCATAATACAATTATACCATTTCTCCCTTCACTTTCCTATCTCCAAACCCTCCCATATACCCCTCTTTGCTATCTTTTAAATTCATGGCCTCTTTCTTTATTAATAGTCTTCACAAGCACATATGCATATGCATTGCTAAATATAGCCTGGTCTGTCTTTAGAATGCTACTTGTATATATGCTTTCAGATTTGGTATTGGATAATTGGTGATCTTTTCTATGGGAAGGATTGTTTCTCCCATTCTGAAGCTGCCTGTGGTTCTTGTGTAGGGTTGATGTCTCATGGTCTTTCCCCTGTCCACTTTGGCATGACTATTGTTACTGTCCTTTTTCAGTTCATGATTTAGCAGTCATGTTGATGATACTCTGTGTATGTAGCTTCTGACATTATTAGGAGAAACAGTCTCACAGAAAACTCTGATCTTCTGGCTACTACAATATTTCCAGTTCTTCTTGTCCAGTGGTTTTTCTGTAATGGTCTCTGACTGTTTCAAAGAGAATTTTCTTGATGAGGGGTGAGGACTACATTTATCTGTGGATAAAAGGACAAATATTTAGAATGCATTTAGGGAATATGGTAATTTAGTAAAGTGGTGGTTGTTAAGTTCTTCCTCAAGCTCCATGACTTCTCTAGCCATGCTTGTTTGCAAGGTTTCTAGTGCCACAAATGATTTTCCTTTTGTTGAGTGGGTCTCAAGTATAGTTAGAGAACTCTTTGTTATTACCAAGGTATGAGTACCACTACAGCACTCTAGGGTTATAGTATTATACTGGTCATTATTGTGGTTCTTAAGCATCACAGCTCAGTAGGGATGTTGGATTCTTTCTTCCATTCAAAGCTTCCATGGAGCTTTCTGGTACCATATATGCTAAGTCCTCAGGGAAGAGGTGTTCAGGTCAATTCTAGCTTAGGGGCCTCTGAGCCATGTGTCTGAACTGCATAGTGCATTTATGACTAGAAGCTTAACTTCATCTCTGAGAAGCAATCAAAGGCAATAACAATAGCTTGTATGTTTGGGAGTCTCCTAGACAAACCTAACCAACAAATCAAAAGAGGGCTTCTCATGCCTGGTGTTGAGGATTTTGGTAGATGGTCTATGGCTTTTGGAAGGAGAGTTTTCAACCCATATGAGGCATTTTTATTTAAACTATATATGTTTATTTATATGCATACTTAAATGTATCATAGTCGTTTGTAAATAGTTAAATGTATAATTTTCATGACTTTTTCAGATAGCTATACTGTTATTTCACCCTCTTTCTTCTGAATTCATCTTCCTTCCAAATTCCTATTTTCTCTTTCTTTAATCCCCCCCCCCTTTTTTGTATTTCCTGATTAGATCAGTTGTACCCTGCTATTTTCTCTGTCCCCCATTCCTCTTCCCCAACCATGGTCCCTTTTTACTTTCCTGGTTTCTTAAGCTACTCCAAGATATGTACTCATATCTGAAGACTTGGAGCTAAGAGTCTCAGATGAGAGGGAACAAGTAATGTTTGTCTATATGTGTCTGAGTTGCCTCACTCAATATGATCTTTTCCAGTTCCATCAATTTATCTGAAAAGCTTATGAATTCAGTTTAATTATAGCTGACTAGTGTAAATATACCATAGCGTATATGTATCACATTTTCACTATGCATTCACTAATTGAAGGACATTTAGGTTGTTTCTATTTCCCAGTTATTGTGAATAGAGCAGCAATGAATATGCTGAGCAAGGATCTATGAAGTAGAATGTGGAGACCTTTGAGCATATACCAAAGAATGATATTGTTGGTCATATGGGAGATTCATTGATAGCTCTTCAGAGTTTTTCTTAAGAAGTCAAAACAATATAGTAGACAAAAAAATAAAGAAATGTGAACAATATAAGATCTGAGGATATTAGATTATTGTAATTATCTTTGAGAGCATGATGTGGCTTCTGGAAAGAGGGATGGAGAAGAAAAAGGCCTTATAGTTTCAAAGCCTGCTGCCAAATTCTCATGCAGATCTTTTACAAAGGACTGTGTAGGTGAATTGCAACTTGTAAAGTGATTTGTTAAAACTCACCTTACCAATCTATTCCTTTGAATCCAGAGGTAAATGCAGGTTGACAAATCTCTTGAAGAATTTAGATTTAGAAACCCACCAACACTCATGGTAATTTAGCCTCAATAAAGCATAGTACTCAAGGTCTGATAGTTGGTGGAGTCCACTGAGACTAATCACGCAGCATCATTAAAGAGGGAATGATTCCTAAGAGAGGTAGAATTGTAGAGAATTACTTGCCATACACTGGTTTGTATGGAAGGAGAGCACTGAAAATATATTTCATGCCTATCAACATGATGTTCATGTTCCAACAAGCCCAATGTATTGATAAATACATTGATAAATACATTGATACATACATTTATCAAAAATACATCCATTTCTTAAAGGACATAATATCAGTTTATTCATAATGTATGCTTTTTTCCATTTCTTTATTGTCTTATAGAGCCTTGGCTTTGAGATTTAAGGCTTGGTCATGGTCGTATTTCTACTTGTTTTCTATAATTGCATCTTGTGGAACACATTCATTACTATTAGCCTCACATTCAGTCATGTTCCTGAGTACAGTGCCTGTCTTGTTTCTACCTAATATTCCAGCTATTATTTCATTTATTTGTAAATGGTTTTCAGACATCATTTACTGTATGAATGAACTAATAGAAACTTGGAGAAGAGATGTTTTCTATGAATCTTATGTCATTTATTTTTCTTGTTTTTATTTTATTATATTTTGAAGAACATTAATCATTAGTTCCAAAGTGCATAGTAGCACACCTACAATAGGAAGCAAAACATAAGCTGATCTCATTGAACAGAATAAATTTAAAGAATTTAGGTCAATATAAAGTCTCAGGATGTTCAAGCAGAATAATAATTGCAAGAGTCTTGCTTGTAATTATAAAATAAAACCATTGACACAAAAAATAAATTTAGGACTTAATTTTTAAGAAACTCAAATGCCTTAACCCTAAAATATTTAACAATTCTATTGGCTTCCATAACTTTAAGTAAAACTACAAACTTTTTCATTTAATTTCCTATTTGAAATGTATTTTTGTTTGTTTGTTTGTTTGTTTGTTTTTTCAGAGACAGGGTTTTTTCTGTGTAGCTTTTGTAGCTGGAGAGCTCCTCTCTAGGTTCCAGCAAACCCCGCAGTCCCACAATCCAAGTATAAAATAATCACTCAGATGCTTATATTACTTATAAACTGTATGGACGTGGCAGGCTTCTTGCTAATTGTTCCTACATCTTAAATTAACCCATTTCTATAAGTCTATACCTTGTCACGTGGCTGGTGGCTTACCGGTATCTTTACATGTTGCTTATCCTGGCGGTGGCTGCAGTGTCTCCTCCTCCTTCTTCCTGTTTCCCCAATTCTCCTCTCTCCTTGTCCCGCCTATACTTCCTGTCTGGTCACTGGCCATCAGTATTTTATTTATATAGAGTGATATCCACAGCAAGCTTTGGCATATTTCCTGGAACTACTCACTCTGTAGCCTAGGCTGGCCTTGAACTCACAGAGATCTGCCTGCCTCTGCCTCCTGAGTTCTGGGATTAAAGACATGTGCCATTACCACCTGGCTGAAATGTATTATTTTTTAAAAGTATTTTTGAGTATCTTTTTGTTTTTACACTTAAGAAAATGGTTCTAAGTATAACCATGTTTTCTTAAAAAAAAATACTACAAAATGTCATGAAATAAGTCATGAAATATACTTGAAGACTATTCTGGCTGGCTGTATTTTTGTCAGTTTAATACAAGTTATAGTTATCTGGAAAGAGAGAGCCTTGATTAAGAAAATGCCTCCATCAGATTGCCTATATCCGCTTTCTATTTGTAGCTAGTGTTTTCCTGCCTTGCCACAGTCAGGACAAATCTTTGTCACCCACCAGTCCCACAGGCACTCAGACCCAACCGAGTAAACACAGACACTTATTTTGCTTACAAACTGTATGGCCGTGGCAGGCTTCTTGCTAACTGTTCTTATATCTTAAATTAATCCATTTCTACAAATCTATACTTTGCCATATGGCTCATGGCTTACCGGTACTTTACATCTTCCTTGTCATGGCGGCGGTTCCAGGCAGTCTTCTTCTGCCTTCCTGTTCTTTTATTTCTCTTCTCTGTTAGTCCCGCCTATACTTCCTGCCTAGCCATGGCCAATCAGGTTTTATTTATTGACCAATCAGAGCAACTTGACATACAGACCATCCCACAGCACAGACCAAGTGCAGACCATCTCAGACACCTGCACTCAGGCCCTGTGTCCTAATCATCCTCTATGCGGACCTGCTCGGCAAAGCCATGAGAATCCCAAGAACGGGCTCCCACAGGACATACAGAACATCCCACAGCACTTTCCCTCCCCCCCTTTTTTTTCCAAAAGGAAGGTTTTAACCTTAACAAAGTAAAATTACATATAATTTGGGAATTTGGGCATAGCTTCTCTTACTACTTCCTGCTGGAGGGGGATGCTGTATCTTATGGAGATACAAAGAAAATTTTAGGATTATGGAATAGTCCATGAAGCTGTATTGTCTGAGCCAGTTGCCTTCAAATGATTGATGTGTGATGACCAAGCTCACTAGGGGTAGTACCACTCTTAGCACCTGGACTTAGTACTACAAAAAACAGGGTAGCAAGCCATGGGAGTCAGCCATTAAACAGCAGTCCTCCAAGGCCACTGTTTCAGTTCCTGCCTTGAATTCCTGATCTGACTTCCCTTCAGGATGGACAATTGCAAGCTGAAGTAAACCCTTTCTTACCCAGGTTGCCTTTGGCAATGTTATTTTATCACAGCATGAGAAAGCTTGACCTATTGTCAAGAGAACAAAGACCTATTGTTTATGCAATTGATTATTATTGCATTTGACTAATCTTTGCTTATGAATACTATTTGACCTTTTAAGAGAGTTTATTTATGAATTTTAGATTAGCAATTTCTAATATATTAAAAGGTCTTCATTCAGAAGTCTTTCAGAATAGCTTTTCTTCTGTGAAATTTTTTTCCCTTAAATAATTGAATCCTTTTGTTGTTGTTTGTTGTGCTTTGTTTTTGTTTATTTTGTTTTTGCTTTTGGAATGTGGTTTCTCTGTATAGCCTTGGCTGTGCTGGAACTTACTCTGTAGAACAGGCTGGCCTCAAACTCAGAGATCTGCCTACCTCTGCTTCCCTAGTGCTGGGATTAAAGGCATGTGCCACCACTGCATGGCTCGAATCCTATTTATAACTCTTTTTTTTTTCTATCTTGCTTTTTCATGATATGCACTGAATAACTATTTTATTTATCTATATTTAATGAATTTGGTTACTATTATAAAATTATGCACCTGTATAAACACATCTGGAATGACAATTCCTTGTTCATCGGATGTTTCTTCTATAATGTATTCTTGAAAGCAATTATCACAAGAATTAGGTTTACTACCATTAAAATATGCATGGTTAAAAATCCAGTAAAGGAATTAGTTTTTGTTGTTTGCTCCATGGGCTGGTGCTCTTTGTTCAATAACTTTCGCATCACCCATCTGCTCAGACTGCCTTTGCTAATAACCAACTGATGCATGACTGCTGCCCACAGGATGGGGGCTCGGTTCTCCTTCACAGGAACTTCCCAGCCGCTCAGGAAGCAAGATGAGAAGGGAAGAAAGAAAAGGGAAATTCTCTAACATTTTAGCCAAAGGAGGAGTCACTTTCATTGTTGTCTAGTATTTGCATCTGGGAACAGATAAAATCTACAAATAAAGCTCCCACTGTTTTATGAGATCACTGAACTTGTCTTTTATGACCAATGCCTTAGTAACTTGTTTCTGGCTAGATGAAGACGAAGCAAACATTTTCGATTCAGTTCATTTTTCGTAATAAACTGAAAGTTCACAAAGAAGTCTAGACTCCAGAGTTTCCCAGGAACTGCAAGGATTCTGTGAAGAGTGGACAGTGATCAGCACTCAGCAGCGGCTTCTTTTCATGCTGAGGAGACCTTGAAGAGCCGCAAGGGCAAGGTGACTCATTGTCTCGATGGTAATGAAGCAATACTTGCCTAATGTTAAGATGAGGTTTCATTGTTTGTTTCTTATTACACAATTTAATTTAGTATAAATATTGTAAACTACAAACAAAATTGTAGTATTTACTGACTATGTGTTTTTGGTATGTGTATTTTCATGATAACCTAAGAATAAGAGGCTGTATGAGTCTACAATTGTGTGGGCGATTTACAGGGTCATGTTTTGTCTCAGGTAAGATTACATTTACGGTGGGTGATTAGATCTGTTACTCTTTTTTCCCCTTCCTAATAGCTGTTGTTTGCCCTTTGCTTTCTTTAGAGAAATGCAATCCTCTCCTGGATGGAGATGGCAGCTGCTGCTGCTGCTCCACATTGAGCACTCTCATATTAAGGAAAACACTGTTCTTTGCATTTGCCTTTGACTCATTTTCCTCTCTAGGAACATAGATCACCCCTGAGAGGGGTACATTCAATCTGTGCTTGAAGTGCCAGTGAGCACCTTTTGATTTCAAATTAATTATTCTTTTGGAATCATCACATCTATACCTATTTCTGAATGACATTTTGACAATCTCTATTATTGAGCACTTGTTGCTATTGGAAAAAACAAATACTTTTGCCAGCCATGGTAGTACAGGCCTTTATTCCAAACACTCAGTAGGCAGAGTCATATGAATCTCTATGAGTTTGACACCAACCTGGTGTATAGAGTGAGCTCCAGGCTAGCTAAAGTTACAAAATGAGACCCTCCCTGAAACAAACAACCACCACCACCCAAAAAAGGAAAAAAAAGGGGTTTAATTTTCAATTCTAGAAGTCCAAATGATGGCCTGAATTGAACTGCACTTAGACTGCTTTGCAGATTATTAATGCTTTGATTAAGGGGTATTTTGTTAGTCAATAATTTATAACCATAGATTTTAGGTAAAGCCTAAGGGACTAAGGAGGAGAGAAGAATCTCTTGAGGAAGAAAGAATAGAACATGTACTTATTGATGGGTTTTTGGGATGGATGGTATGATTAAATGCTATAGAAATTATTCAGTGCTTATCTTATCAGACTGAAAGATCTATTATCTCTAAGGAAAATAACTGAGCTGACCAGGCAGCTAGGACAGTGGCCCTCCAGGGCCCAGGCTCATCCCACCCACCATGAGGAATCCATATACTACAACCCACATCCTCAAAGCCACCCCCTGACACTCAGCAAATTCTGTCCTATCTACACCAGCTCTTTCATCCTAATAATCAAGTTCTGTCTCATTTTGTCAAGGATCACCTCCAGCCCACCTCTGAGGACTTACAGCTCTTAAAAGCTATTACTGCTTCTTGTAAAATTTGTCAAAAGTCAGATACTAATTCCAAATATTGGAGCCATCCTTCTCCTACCAACCAGGCTAGGGGCTCTTAATTTTACTCACATACCCAAATGAGATGGGTTGAGTATCTCCTGGTTCTAGTGGATGTGTTCTCAGACTGGGTTGAGGCTTTTCCAAAGACTAACAAATGTGCTCACAGTCTCTGACCTCCTTTTCTGCGAGATTATACCCTGATTTGGGGTTCCCACCTTTCTTGAGTTTGAGAATGGTCCTGAGTTCACCTCTCAGATTTCCCAAACCCTATCTAAACCTCTTAACATCCCTTAGAATTTTCATATCCTGTATCATCCTCAGTTCTCAGGAAAGGTAGAAGAACCTAACTGCTCCTTAAAAAAATATTCTTGTTAAGATGTCACAGGAATTTCACCTTGAGTGGCCAAAACTCTTGCCTCTGGCTCTTTTCAGGCTCCAGGTTCTTCCCAAACAACCCTTTTCAATGGCACCATTTGAACCCATGTATGGGAGGTCAGTTCTAACCCCAGCCTCCCTTCCAGACCTTTGCCCCTCCCTGACCACCTGCTCACCCCCTTACTCTATCACCTCCATTTTCTTCTATGGAATTTTACTGAAGATTATCTACTCCAACCATGCGACATCCCCTGCCAACCCTAATCATCATTGAGGATCAGGTCCTTCTTTCCCACAAGACTAATGCTTCTCACCCCTTTCCCCTAAATAGTAGTGACACTTCAAGGTAATTCTTGTAACCCCCACAGCTGCTAAGCTTGAGGACTTTTCTCATTGGATTCACTTATCTCATCTAAAACCTTTTACCACCACCACCCAAACCCAGAATAATCTCTCCTCATACACAGCAAAGCAAACAGGGACCTGTTCCCTTAAGTTACAGAAGACACTGAGATCAATTGCTTTGTCTCCAATTCCAGAACAATGAGGTCTCACCTCACAACCATATTCAACTCTACTGGATTGGTAACCCCATATGTTTTCCTTCCTAACCCCTCTGCATTCTCCTGTCTCTGCTGATCACACCCTGCTTCATTTATTTCCTCTCCATGTGTCTCCAATGACATACTCAAATTTCTAATTAACTACTCAGCTGTTGTTACAGGGGCACCATTAGCCTCAGAGCCAGAGGCACAGAGACTATCAGACATGCCCAGGTGGTAAGAAATAGTTACACTCCAGAGATATTCACACCCCTAGTCTCAAAAGGAAGACTCACAGAACATATTTTAATATAGAGTTTATTATTGACTGCCCCTGTGTCTCCTGAATGTTAAGGTGTTTCTGTGATGACAAAAAATGAACAGGTACCTTAAGGTTTGTTTAGGCAGATACTAGAAAGTTTATTTGGTAGCAAAAACAAATAAAGGATATTCCAGATTGCTCTCTCTTTCTCTTACTATATGACTCCATAACTTTAACACTAACCAATAAAATTCTGATAAGCTATTAATCCAACTCTAACAGAGTAATATAAACACTATACCACTATAATATCATAGCCACAAGCTCATGATTTTAAATTCCCTTTGGTTACTTCTTAGTGTGCCTAAATTTTCTCTTTTGTAAATTAAAAAATTCTTGCAAGCTCCAGGAAGCTGAATTGAACCCACCTGAACAGATCAGATTCACTTCAGATAAGTATCATTCAACCTTTCCCTGGTCTCAGGACACCCCCATACCCTGCTCCCAATCTTGGGACCCTACTCCCTCAGTTACCAAGATCTAAAGAAATTTTTTCTAAACTTCATCTTCTGCCTCACTAGCATCTTGTCGGGTCCAAACTGTCAGGTCCAAGCTGTCAAATTCAAGCAGTGCCAGATGATTCTACAGAGCTTAGACAACAGGAAATACAACCAGACACCCTAGAACAAGCTCTCCCAAAGTGAACTGATGTCCACTAATCAGAACCCCAGTGTCCCCATTCTTGCCTACCCGCTCCCCTTAACCCCTCACTTTTTGTAATAAACAAAAAGTGTGCAATGATATCTTCTCAGCATCCTCCTAGCTGCTTCTGGAGTTCCACAGCTGCAAATGTACCATTAGCTTTCAGGCAAAATACCTAGTCACCTCAGGGTCTTACATCCTTATGTAATCTGTGCACAGCATGGCCACATAAGCCCATATACACATGCACAAGGTTATCCTTAAAAGTGGACTCGACCTATTTCCTCCCCCACTGTCACATTTCTCTCCAGCATGCCTTCCTACTCTTGTTCCTTTCCTATTCTCCTAATAAAACTCTTAAAGTTGGTTTCTTTGTATCTCATGGTCCATTCTTAAGCTTGGTAAATAACAACAGCTAACTAGTAACAGCCTGAGCTATTGGCCAAACTTTTATAATTAATATTAAGCCTCTGAATGGCTATATGGGAATTGGCAGGCAGGAGACAAATTTCTGATTATAGAGCTAGACATAAATCCTCTGACCTATAGACACATGAATTTTGATAAAAAAGCCAGAGATAGACACAGAGAAAAAGCATCTTCAACAAAGGGTGCTCATTAAGCTGGCCTTTTACATGCAGAAGAATTTAAACAGATTCATATTTGTCACCCTGCACAGAACTCCAAATGGATCAAATAATTCAACATGAAATCGTATACACTGAGCCTAATAGAAAGTAGAAAGTATCCCTGAATTCATTGTCACAGGTAAAGGTTTTGTAAACAGAACAAAGTTAGCACAGGTACTAAAATCAACAATTAGCAACAAGTTCACGTAAAACTGAGAAGCTTCTGCAAGGAAAAGGATGCTGTCATTAAAACAAAGAAGCAGTGTACAAAAAAGGAAAATATCTTTATGAAACATTGTTATCAGTAAATACTTTGAATTAATATCCACAATATATAAAGAACTCAAGAAACTAGATATAAAGAAATCAAATTTAAATGGTTTTGCCATTGTCTCAGTCACTGTTCTATTGCTGTGAAGATTCACCTTGACCAAGACAACTCTTATAAAGGAAAATATCTAGTAGGGGAATGCTTACAGTTTTAGAGGTATAGTCCATTGTCTCCATAGTAGGAAGCACAGCTGCATGCAGGCAGAGCTGGTGCTGAAGAAATTGAGAGTTTTACATGGGGATCCACAGGCAGCAGGAAGAGAGAGTGACACTGTTCCTGGCTGGACATTTTGAAACCCCAAGTTCACCCCCAGTGACACGTTTCCTCCAACGAGGCCATAACCACTACAACAAAGCCACAACTCCTACTCCCTTTCAAATAGAGTCACCCCCAATGAGTAAGCATTCAAATATGAGTGTATTGGAGCCATTCCTATTCAAATTGGCACATTCTACTCTCTGGCCTGCAAAGGGTTGTAACCATATCATAATTCAAAATATATTCAATCTACCTTCAAAAGTCTCTATATTCTATAACAGTCTCAACACTGTTTAAAGCACCAAAGTCTCTTCTGAGACTCATGGCAATCTATTAACTGAAACACCCAGTAAAGTAGAAATAAAAAAGCAGATCATCATATACTTCCAATATACATAGGACAGAATATACATTACCATTCTAAATGGGAGGAAAGGGAGCATAGTGTAGAAATACTGCACCAAAGCAAGACCAAAACCCAGTAGGGCAAACTCAAAATTCTGGTTCTCCAACTCATTTCAGCTTTATTGACTGCAACACGCTTCTCTATCTTGGGCTGGTTCCACAGCCTGTTAGTAGCTATTCTTGTCAACTCTGGCATCTTGATGTCTCCAACACAATTCAGACTTTGCCCTCACAGCTTCACTCAGTGGAATCTCTGAGCCTCCATGCAGAGACACCACTGATACGTGCCTAGCCTCTCTGGCTTTATTTAGCCATGGTCAGAGATTTCACAGCCTTTTTCTTGTTTTCTTGATTCAAAAGCCAGAAACATGTAGTTGAAGATATCACATTCTGCTTCTTGCTGGGGCTGGAACTTGGCCTCCTCCTTCAAATAAATTTTTGCCAGTTTTCTGTTTTTAATGGTTTTCTTCACTGCTTAGGCTTTTCTTGAATTACTTTTCACAAGGTGAAAGCTTATCTGTGTGGAGTCCTGCCCCAAGCCACCCCTCCCTTTATTCCATTTAGCCTCAAGCTTTTCTTTAAACTTTTCATCTCCTTGAGCACTGGATTTAGCTCTAATACACTTCTGGTGTTCCTGCAATTCTCAAACTGTATAGTTATATTTTTTCTTGCTCAGCTTTTTCCTTTTCATTATATATCTACATAAGAGTGACCTCTGTAGCCACACAACAGAGTTAATATTAGACCATCTTGAAATCTCCTCTGCTAATGCTTTTAACCCAAAATTTCTTCAATTTAGCCTTAGGCAGATTTGGGGGAGGGGGAGGGAAGAAAGCAGACACATTCTTTGCCAAAATACCACAAGAACTGTCTCTAGGACATTTATTAATATTCTTCAAAGATTATCGAGCTGAGACAATGTAACATTGTTCTTAGCACCAGTATATGTGTTTACTAGCATGGCCCATTAAGCCCTGTTTAAAACATTAAATAGCTTTTCTAATCTCCAGTCCCAAAGTCCACATTCTGACAACAGGCAATATGGTCAAGCTTTACAGTATTATTCCACTCCTCATACCAACTTCTGTCTTAGTGTTCTATTGCTATGAAGAAAGACCTTGACCATAACAACTCTTATGAAGAAAAACAGTTTTATAATTTAGTCCATTATTGTCATGTCAGGGAGCATGGTGGCACACAGGCAAACTGAATGAAATAAAGAAGCTCTCAGGTATGATGGAGAAGAAAGTTTATTGTAGATAAAGAGAGAACATATAAGAGACAGAGACATCTGGGAGAGTCTAGAGTAAACATGACCCTAAGCCAGACCACGTGAGGAGCGGAAGAAGGAAAGAGCAGTGCACCAGGAGAGTAAATGATGGACAAAAGAGGGTCAGATAACCAACATGTCTGGATTATATAGGGGAGGGCAGCTGGGGGAGGGGCAGCCCAGACCCTTGGCTAGAGAAATTTAGGGTAGGTGCCTGGGTATGCCAACTATACTTGTAACAGGTAGGGACTGAGGGATGCTGGAAGAACCTGGTGGTCAGGTCTGTTTTGATATGTTAAATAAGTTAGCCATTTGTTCCCGGTTTGAGGCCTAACACAGACATAGTGCTGCAGAAGTTGGGAGTTCCATACCTAGATCCTCAAATAGCATGAAGAGAGAGTGATACTGGGCTGGCTTAAGGTTTTTTTTTTTTTTTTAATCCCAAAGTCCACACCCAATGACACACTTCTTCTAACAAGGCCACAGCTACTGAAACAAGACCAAAACCTCACAATCCCCTTCAAGTAGCATCACTCCTTATTGACCAAGCATTCAAATATATGACCCTATGGGAGTCATGATTGTTCAACTCCCCACAACCACTCTTGGGTATATATCCAAGATCCAAAGGATACTTCATCCTACCATGGAGGCACTTACTCAACCATGTTCATTGTTCCTATATTTATTATAGCCAGAAATCTGAAATACTATGGATGTTTCTCAATAGAAGAATGCATGAAGAAAATGTAGTACAATTATGTAAGGTAATATTATTCATCCATTATAAAAATGAAATCAAGAAATCTGCTTGTAAATAAATGGAACTACAGGAAAAAAAATCATCCTGAGTGGAAAACTTATATAGAAGCAGCTTTGTAAAATATGAACATATATGAAGGCAATCTAAATCAAATTACCAAATAATTGGGGAGACAGAACCCCAACTAGTTATCTCTTGTCACCAAAGGTAGCTTCCAGTACCTGGATTGGGTTACATCTAATTGAATTGTTGGCTGAAGGGGTCCTGTGGGAATCTCCAAACAACACAGATGTCTCCTTCAAATCCCTCTCCTCAGGGCTCAGGGAACATTGAAGAAGAGGGGGCAGGAAGAGTGTAAGAGCCAGAAATGTTGGAGGACACCAAGAAAACAAGGTCCTCTAAATCAACAGGATTGAAGTACATATGAACTCAGAGAGACTGAGGTCTGCACCTGATGTGGTTCTAGAGCTGAGAGAAGAGGGCACATGCCCCCATCGCTAGCCCATAAGCAATCTCAATGATAACTGCTAGCAAATAAAAATTTAGCTTTCTCCAATGGACTCTCACTGGGGAAACAACCAACTCTTAAGGGTACTCGCCATGCCATTAGTAGATGGCCAAGAGAAAACAAACTCAATGGAATCTTTGGGGGTTCCTTTACTCACAATGTTGTGTCAGGATTGTTCCTCTGTTTTGATTTTATTTTTTCTTTTAGTTTTTGTTTCAATTTATTCACATATATTATTTTTCTTCTCTTTTTTGGTCCCTACAGGTCATCTGTGTCCATGTTATGGCTTCCAGTTAAGTGTTTTTAAGGGAACCTGGGTGTGGAAAATAGTGGGTCTGTTCTTGCCCCTTCTGTTGGGCTATTTTCTTTCCTTCTGTCCTGTTCTGATGTTTTTGTTTTATTAAATTACATTTTAATTGATTATTAATCTTTAGAATCCTGATTGTTTTCTAAGGAGAAACAGAAAGCGGATGGAATGGGGAGGGAGGTGGGGAGTACCTGGAAGAATGAGAGGGAGGGAAATGATAGAATCAGGATATAGTATGTGAGAAAAATACCAATTTTCAAAAAAAAAGGAAAAAAATTCCGTACCACATCCTAAAACTTACTCCATTTCTCCTAAATGTGAATGTGTTATGTAATAAGTTAATTTGTTCTGGAGAGGAGTAATTCTGGAAAAAGTAAAAATCTTGACTATCCAGGTAAAGTTGAGGCTCACACTGCTGAGGCTGGATCTAGAATTCACCTCAACTGCACCACTATCCATCTATAGCCATCTGAATGTCCTTCCAGGACTTACAAAGTAGGTCTTTCTTTGAATCACAGCTTGATGGTAAAATTAACTAATCCTTTATCGGGAGTTTATAATTATGCAGTAGTGTGCCTGTGAAATTTCAGAAGGCACAGAAAAGAACCCTTAAATTTCTTGCCAAAAATAGTCTAAATGTCAGAATCTTCCTTTTAGCTGCTGGTGAACTTGCAAACAGACCTTGGAATAGAGTAGGGGATGCATGGGAAGGCCAGAATTGGGGAAATCAGAACCAAAGCAACTTCAGGGTATTAATCACTGGTCCTAATTCATTGGAAACATTGGAAACACAGCACAGTCCCAGGAAAGCATCCTTTCAGTTTAGGACTAACCACTGCTTCATAAGTAAGATGATGCTTGGCTCTGCATACTCTCATCTTCAGGAGATGTTCTCTACAGCTTGAGAATGTCAGGTCCATATCCTTGAGCCAAGACCTCAGGCTTATTGGCCTGGAGAATATTTTACTTCAATGAATACACAACACACACACACACACACACACACACACACACACACACACACACACACACACAGCTGAAAGAATGAGAAATGAGCATCTTCCATAGTATTTATAAAGAGAAATACATCCTCTCTCTACTTGCAGATCGTCAGCCAGAATGGCTTGTGATCCCTAGTCTGAGATTAGACAGAAATCAGGTAAAGCCTAGGTCAGATCCTGTGAGTTATGACCAGACTCTGCTGAGGCAGGTGTTTGTGAAAAAAAAGTTGACTTTAATGGGCTTGTGTGAAGGTGGATAGATGGAATTAACTGAGAAACCTCTAGAAAAGAAATTGTCTATCTGAAGAAAAGGAGACATGGAAAGTATTTAGAAGCAAAAACAAGAATATTGGTAAAAATATTCATATCACTTCCAATTGGAACAACTGGCCTAGACACTTAAACTAATTTCTTTTAGTTTGTACTATTTTTATGAATTAACTTTGTGGCATACTATTTAATTCAACACTTTTCAATTTTATTTTTTTATTTAACTATTTATTTATTTATTTATTTATTTATTTATTTATTTATTTATTTTGGTTTTTCAAGGCAGAGTTTCTCTGTGCAGTTTTGGTGCCTGTCCTGGAACTTGCTCTGTAGACCAGGCTGGCCTCAAAACTCACAGAGATTCTCCTGTGTCTGCCTCCCAAGTGCTGGGATTAAAGGCATGCACCACCACTGCCCTGCCCAATTTTCAAATTTTACATTGAAAATAAAAACACTATTTTGCTGGTTATAAATATTTCCTTATTACAAAGAAGCAGAGAGTTATGTTCATGATAGGAATACTGTGTTGATGTTAATATGGGTAATAAATGTCTATCAAAACTATTAAAATGTGGTAGAATTGTTGTACTCTGTTTACAATATACTATTCGTTGATTACGTGGACAGAAGTAATTTTTGAGGAGATGCCATATATAAACATAGAGGTTTCTAACTTCATTCTCCTTTGATTAATATCTTTTAAAATTGATAACTCAGGCAATTAACTCACCTATCCAGGAGGTGTTAGTTCCCCTAAAAATATGTTACATTAGAAGTATTTACTCACAGCTATGTGTCCTCACAGCCAGTGTGATCACTGCCCACTCTGCATTCTTTACCAATGTTCTTATTCCTATGACAGGGAGCTGGCATTACCCCTCCAATACAGGTCCACGGACAGGGTCATTTCACTTTGTTGTATTCAGAGCTTAACAGGAGCATCCTCCATTTCAAATATTACCCAGTGTCAACATCTGACATTTTTAGTTTCAGCTTTTGACTTTCATCTTGAAATAGAACAAACTCAAAACAAGTCTAAGCAACCAGATGCATCCTTGACCTTAAATCCTTTCCCCTCTTTAGGCCCAATGTCTTCCTCTTACACAATCCTGCAGCATCTACCATTTATAAAACACAGTAAAATGGAGAGGTCTTATGGAAAGCCAATTGTAGATGGGGTGTCAGGAGTGGCTACCTGCCCGCTAATGCTCTTCTAAAGGGAAGAGCAACTCTCCATTCTTGTATTCCAGTTTCACAAGATAATCACAGCACTCTTCAGTACAGCTTAAATGATTGTTAAGTTATCTCTTTCCCTGAGTACAAGCACGTGTGTGTGTGTGTGTGTGTGTGTGTGTGTGAGAGAGAGAGAGAGAGAGAGAGAGAGAGACAGAGAGACAGAGAGACAGAGAGACAGAGAGACAGAGAAGAGACAGAGAGAGACAGAGACAGAGACAGAGACAGAGAGAGACTATAGAAAGTGACCAGCATTAGTGGAAACATTTTTCCCTATTGGATCTGAAAGGTCATGAGTGTGCAGTGTCCTCTATGAGACTGGAGCTCCTTGTGCTTCCCCAAGTCCTTTGCTCCTTACACTCACACTCCTTTCTTTAACTCTCAGAATGAAGATGGTTGCCTCCGTCAGAGTGCTGTGTTGAATGTTTGATCAGCTCTTTGATGTGCGGAAAAAGATTAATGCTGACCAACAACATGGCTAACAGGGTATACTTGATGATTGATTTTACTTTTAATCTTGCCGATAGGTTCTTAAATTTGATTTGATGTTATAGATTTCTTCATAATTCTTCTTGATCCAGAGAAATTTGAGCTATAATCAACAAACATGGACACAAATTTCTTGCAAATGCTTTCTCCAAGTTCATGATTCACCACCTTACATTACCCTGTGTTACGCTCTATGTAGGGAAGGAGACTAGACAGGGGAGGAAGAGGTGGAGTTATACTCAATAGGGTTCATCCAAATCACTGTTGTCCCATCTCACCTTTGCTTTAACTGTCACGGTTAACACTTTCCCTCGTAGTGAGCAAAATGTTAGACAGGTCCCACAGCTCCTTTCCTCGTTCTTGGATAACAAAATGTTTTTATAGATACCTTCTATTCCAAGAATTCTCTTCTGGTCCCGGATACACATCAGAAAGAAACTGTGTTACATGTCTTCTCCCTTTTTCTTCTCCCTCGTCCTCATTTTCTCTAAAAGCCTGCAATGGGTTAAAGGACTGTAGGACATTTCTGTTGCCTTTCAACAGAATGCATTTGTCTTTCTCTTGTTGACTGTGACCATTTCTGACTCAACAGAAGATACAAGCTGAAAAAGAGAAGAATAATGCAAAGCAAATACACTGATGCCCAGGCTTAAGTCAGACTCTGGGGCACACAAACCAATTTCTTCAAATATTTCTTTTCATGCAAAAGTTTTATTAGTGAATAAATTCTTGTTTATTACATTTCAGTTAGTGAGAGATGAGGAATTAATCTATATATTTTAATACTATTAAAGTATATTTTAAATATTTTAATTTTTAAAGCAAAGGCACAAAATATATATAACTTACACAAAATTTAGAAAGTTAAAGGTAATTATGAATGAATATGTTTTGAAAATAAAAAATATTAATCATGTTTTAAAAATAACTTGACAAGTTTTTCTAAAAACTCTGTCATAGCTAGATACAATTAAACATGACCAGTGTGGCTTGTGGAACACATAGAAAAATGATGTTCTAGTCTTCCACTATACAAGACATATTGTTGCAAAATGATTTTGGTAAAATATATTATTTACAATAATTCTGAAAGCAATATTATTAGATATATTATTGAATAAAATATGTTGAAAGAACAAAGAATTGGAGAGATGACTCAGCATTTAAGATTATGAACTGCTGTAACTGGAGTGTTTCTCTGGTCCCGCCAACCCCTACAGTCCTGTGGCCTGCTTGTAAAATGATTATTCAGAAGCTTATGTTAATTATAACTGCTCAGCCATTAGCTCAGGCTTATTACTGACTAGCTCTTACATTTAAATTAACCCATAATTCTTATTTATGTTTATCCACTTGGCTTGGTACCTTTTCTTGGTTCTGCCTTATTGTCTTGCTTCTTCTGTGCCTGACTGGCGACTCCTGACTCAGCCCTTCCTCTTCCCAGAATTCTCCTTGTATGCTTAATCCACCTATACTTCCTGCCTGGCTACTAGCCAATCAGCATTTTATTTATCAACCAATCAGAGCAACGCATATTCACAGCATAAAGAATGACACCCCATGTCATACTGCTCTTCAAGAGGACCCATGCTTGGTTGCCAATAACCACATTGTAAAACTCCCAACTGCCTGTAGCTCCAATTCCAGGGGACCCAACATTTTTTTCTAAGCTTTTTTTTTTTTTTTTTCCAAGACAGGGTTTCTCTTTGTAGCTTTGGAGCCTGTCCTGGAACTCACTTTTTAGACCAGGCTATCTTCAAACTCATAGAAATCCACCTGCCTCTGCCTCCTGAGTGCTGGGATTAAAGGTGTGCGTCACCAATGCCCAGCCTTTTCTAAGCTTTTTAAGCACCTGCACATACGTGTACACACACATTCACACAAACACACTCTAATACACATAAATAAAAATAATTCTTTACAGAAAGAAATACTCTACATTGTAGGTAATTTGCATGGTTTAAAAAAAATCCTAAGTTGTATTTGGATCATTAACATGAAATAATAACTGAAGATCAGATGAGAAACTTTGAATAGGAAGTGATGTACCAGTTTTATGACAGGAGAATAAGCAAATCATATCAGACCACCTATTTTTTTTTTTTAGATAGATGTGCCTAATGATATTTTTGAGCTAAAAACACAAACTAATTTCACTAGTTCTTTATATTTTTCTGTATTGATAGAAATAACTCTCAATGTATAATGATGAAAGGCATAGCTGAAGCCAGGGGATCATTGTAGTAGGTAAAATATTCAGCAACCAAAACTATCACATGCTGCAAAGGAGGCAAAACTGGCATTGTACAACATTGGAAATTATGTGTGAAATCTTGGCTAAAATTTAGATGAACTAAAAAGCAGGTGATTTTTTAAATATGTAATTATCTGAGTAACCTGCAAAGTATAAAATGTCATATTTTAGAAAACATAATTATTGGAAACCTATTATGATAAATAATTGAGGAATAGATAAAGAGAAAAAGATAGGCTTAGTTCAAACTATTATTAATGAGTACCACAATGTGGCATAAAAATAATAGGAATTTATTTCTAGCAGTTTTGGAGACTTAAAGTCTCACATGTGAACACACCACACAAGTTTATTTGCTGTCCTTTGGAAAACAAAATATTGGTTCTTTTGCGTCCTCACATTATAGAAAGGAGACAATAGGATTCTCTGGTACCCCTCTTATTAGGGCACTGATTCGATCATGACCGCACTCCCATGTAGTACTCACTCTCTAAGAGCTAAACTGTTTCATACTAACCGTTAATATTTAAAACTGTGGAACATGGAGAGCATAATGCTATACAATTGGCCTTTACACCAGTCTTAGATAAAATGGAAGAAAGTAGATGCAAAGGTAGACATGTACGAATGTGAGAAAGCTAGTGTGAGTCCTGTAAACATAAAGGTCCCATGTCCCCAGAAGTGTTATCTGAAGTGAGATGTGACAGAACTATACAGGCACTCAAGGACATGTCCAGTCAGTCAGTAGACCTATGTGTTTTCTTAAAGACTGGGAACATGGGAAACACTGCAGGCATTTTATATTCACATTCCATCAAGCTGTTTAGCAAAGGCCTACACAGTATTTTCAGAGAAAAAAAATCAGAAATGATAATTCCATTTCTCTTTCTACATATTCGTAAATGGCTGACTTACTGTGCTCTTACTCCAATTAGCTGGAGAGAGGTGACTAATGGTGTTATTTGGAATTATGATGTCTCTATCCTGTCATTTTAATCTTGAAACAACAATTTGTACAAACAAATGGGTTTGTGAATAAACATTAATAGTTCAAAGCGCAAATAATTGAATCTGAGGAAAAAATAAATTCAAGTTTTTTGAAAAATTTAAACAAAGTTCAGAAAGAAAAAAGAAAAGATTTAACACATACATTTATACTTTTAAAAAGAAAATGAAGAACAGTACTCCATATAAGGGTTGGTTGATTTTCTTGGTGATTTTCTTTTAATTTTCACTAAGTACTTCAAGTGTAGTGATTTATATATTATAATATATAAATATAAATGAGTTTTTAAAATACTTTTAGATTTCAATTAAAAAACACATTTAAACTTAAATTTACATATTTTTAAATGATTTGTATTTTATTTGATGATGACATAAGCTATAAAAATGAACACTTTGACAAATTCGGTGATGAGGATATAAAGTACAATTTATGATTTTAATGAAGAAATGACTATATTTAATATAGATTTTATAATATTAAGAACATCCCAAAGATCATAATAATAAAAGTATAAAAATAAAAATGTAGATACTTCACATATTTAATGGGAACTATGAAGAACAAACACTGTTGTTTTATGTTTTTAAAGATTGTTAGTAATGTTAAGCTCCTGGTATGGTAATATTCATTTAACCAATATCTCTTCATATTTCTTTCATCATAGTCAAACTATCTAACTTCCTGCAAGAGATGTTGTAAAGATTAATTACTTCATTACTTCATTTTTTGTAAGAGTTCACAAAGTTTAATATTAAATAGAAAGGCATATGAAAGATGCGAGTAAGAACTATTGAACTTTGTCACAAAACCTTCTTCTATTATTACTTTCAGGCAGGAAGGTCAGGATTTTACATAAAATACTAATTAATATGTAGTCAGAAAACATGGTAAAGGTTTATTAAAAATTTTATTAATCTGTTGTGTGCATTCTTTTATAATTTTTTTTTACCTTTATTTTTTATTTTTATTTTTTATAATTTGATTTAATATTACATATCAGCCACGGGTTGCCCTGCCCTCCTCCCGCCCCCCCTCCCCGCAGCCCACCCCCCATTCCCATCTCCTCCAGGGCAAGGAGTCCCCTGAGGATTCAGCTCAACCTGGTAGACTCAGTTCAGGCAGGTCCAGTCCCCTCCTCCCAGGCTGAGCCAAGTGTCTCTGCATAAGACCCAGGTTCCAAATGGCCAGCTCATGCACTGAGGCCAGGTTCAGGTCCCAGTGGCTGGGTGCCTCCCAAACAGTTCAAGCTAATCAACTGTCTCACTTATCCAGAGGGCCTTATCCTGTTGGGGGCTCCTCAGCTATTGGTTCACAGTTCATGTGTTTCCATTCGTTTGTCTATTTATCCCTGTGCTTTTTCCAACCTTGGTCTCAACAATTCTCACTCATACAATCCCTCCTCCTTCTTGCTTATAAAACTTATATAAAATACTTTTATAAAATATTTTATATAAGCTTTATTTAAACCTGGTAGACCCTTTACCTGTTAGTGCTCCCTTGACTTTTCATCCCAAACAAGATATCCATGTCTTCCTTTAGCTTGTTGATTCTTCTTCCACATCTCTCCTTTGCCATCTGCTCAAAAGAAGGAGTCTCCCAGTGCCCTTCTACTTTAAATTTATCTTGGCCTCTATGTGCCAGTGAAATATTACAATTATCCAGTATTACAACAAACATGTCTGAATTTGTGGTCACATTACTTGTCAAGTAATGTCTCCAGGGAAGTAACAATGGACAGAAAGGACACAGTTCTTGCTCACTTGGACACCAGTGTGAATACAGGAAAGTAGGCACTGGACATATGGGCATGATACAGCCATGATTCCACTGTGATTAATGGTATAGAGAAAAGGCAGGATATTATGTGACACTATAACAAGATCTTTTAATAACTAATGAGAAGTGATATTTACAGTGATGAACATCATAGAGGAACTGATATTTAAACTAAGATTTGAAAAATTACTAGGAATTAGATATGTGAAGTGGTAATATGTTCCAAGCAGGAAAATCAGAATATTTATGAGCCTCTGGAGAGCCTCATAAAACAAAAAAATATCTACAGAATTAAGTATAGTTCAGTTGTGATTTATTATTTTAACATCCAAATTATGATCAAGTACCTACTACATAGGGAAGTGGTAAACATATATAATAAATTGCATCCTAATAAATAAAGAGTCTGGAAGTTATTTTCAATGTCATGTGGCTTACTAAAATTCTAACAACTTACCTTAGTAGCTGGTACATGATAGGATATTCCTATAAGGATTCATCAGTAGAAAAAAAATCTGGCTTCTGTGGTTATTTGAAATCAAGATGACTCTTAAAATATCTGCATTGGCAATGATAAGCCTGTAGAAGACACCCTAAAGTTAGAACTATGCTCTCAGGTTGGTTTAGTCATAAAGATTTTCATATCTGCATGGAAACAGTGTTAACAACTTTAAAGTTATTATCTTAGAACATAACCTCTAATGTGGCACACTTTCTGTAGGAAGATATGGAAAGACAATGACAAGAACAATACTTCAGTGATTATTACAATTGTAAAGGCTAAATGAAAATACAAACATAAAATTATGAATTACAGAACGGTATGAGACAGAATCATTGCTGGGGGCTTCTAATCCAAGAGTGCAAAGCAGAAATGCAGATTACATTTTTTTCCTTCTAATAAAGCAACTATAGTCCTCATATCCTGAGGCTCTGAGAACAGTTTTCTCTTCTGTCAGCTTTCATTTTTACCTAGGTATCTCTTACCCATGGAAGCCTGTCATGTGTGTGGATATCTGAATAATGCAGTTACCGCAGTTCTATTAGCCAGCTTTTTTTTTTTTTTTTTTTTTTTTTTTTCCAGGGCATCCGTTCGAAAAAACTATTTCTTAACCTGGGAATCTACAAATTTCAAATTCTGATTGTAAATTTAAGCTCTGATGTGACTTTTAGCAGTGGCCTTTCATTCTGTAACTAAGATGTAGATCAGCAACTTACTGTATCTCCTGTAGGTTCTTATACTACAATAGTGATTCTTTCACTACACTTAGATTGTTTAGGATGTAAAAATTACTAGTTGCTTTACTTGTATTATTTGTCCTAGTTCATGCAAAAAATCCCAAAGTTAGATTTTTTAAAAGCTATTTTTTTTAACATAAGTGTTTGGTTAATTGCTTGAGCAATCAATAGAATTTACTCTCGAATCTTGAATTACACTATTGGAGGGCTGTGTTATGTAGTTGTCTAGTTTGTTTCTCACAGGCGGTTCCATGACTTGGCTGGTCATTAGTCATCTGTTCATTAGTTATCCATTTTATCAGGAATCTTGCCCTGAATGTTTGCTTTTACTGATGTCGCATTCTGAGTGTGTGTTCCAGGCCTCCACTCACTTCAACAGAGGAGTCGAGAATATGATTTTATTAGCATATCCATACCTTTTCCAGAGTACCTTTTTATGCTAGTAAGAATGAGAATGTTCTCTGCTTCATCTAATCTAGAGCTTTATGTATCATATTAAGCCAAACATTTACTGTTTCTATCATATAGATGGAATATCTCCAACTTACTATGTTAATATACTAGGTTCATATTTATATGCATAGTTGAAATTTCATATATATCTTCAAATAGTGGGATTAGAAATCAATTTTTACAAAGCTCTTTAAATTCATTGACAAATTTGTCTGAGTTTCATTAAGAATAGTGTAGGTGGGGCAAGAAGATAGACAGATTCCTTTGATTTTCCAGAGTGTATCTTGTACCGTCACAAGTTTCAAATATATGCGTTCTACTGTTCACCAGGCTAAATCATCTTCAGTGCTAAGCTACTGAAGACATGAAACCTGCAGCTATCATTCCCAAAATTCCCATAATGTCTTCATTGTTTACTGAATTTACCCAAGTCCATTTTCAACACCCAGTTTCACTTATCTGTACTCACACTGTTTGTTTTGTCAAGATCTACATCACAATGTTTTTTCTTCTTCACTGTACCTTAGAATCATGTTGACTGGAAAAGGTGTCAAATAATTACCCAGATGTTCCTCCATCCCCAACTATTTCACTTCTAATCATTAGTCACTGAATTCTGCCATAGCAGGTCCAAATGGATAGCTGTGTTTGTGAATCTCTACTACAATAATATATTAAAATTAAACATATGACTTAAGGTACATAGGAAAATATAAAAGAACATCTGAGAATAAGACAATTGTCCCAAATGGAAGCATAATCTATGTAGATAACTTTACTACAAATAATGAATCATAAGTGGTGGTTGATTGAAAGAGAAGTAATTATTTATGAATAATTGATAGAAAAGATGTAATAACCAAGACCTTTGAGTTTTTGAAGCTGAAGAATAAAATTAAATTTGTTTTGTAAGACTGAAATCTAATACAAAAGATAATTCAGACTTTGATGACTTGGAATCATCTGAGAAGAGAAATATAGTAAAAAATTCAAGTGTCAGAGTATAGAACAGTTGAACAGTAATGCATAAAAGTGGTTAGTTGAACATAATAAACTAAACTTTAAGTTGGAAAATGAACAATCAATTTAATGTAATTGAAGGTATATTTCCAGCCTTGGAGGATGGGTAGTTAAGGATGTTGGTATTATTTGGACCTTGAATAATTCCAGTTGAAGGAAGAATTCTATATCTTTCTGTGACAATTTAACTGGTCTTGTTGCTGGTAAACAATAAGAGTTTTTAAAACAACTTGCCCAAGAGGAAAAGGAAATCAGAATGAGTACTTGCATTTGGTTTCAAGACTAACCTTAACCTTATGACATCAGGTTAAGAGTACAAGTGTAAGTTGAGATCCTGGCACAAGGAAACAGCAATGCTTTTTATGTCCATCCTGCTGTGTGTAAGACTGTTTCCAGTCCTGCTGGAGCCGTGCCTGGCTTGGCAGCTCAGAGAAATCAGAGTAAAAGGTCCTGTTGTTTCACGTTAGAGTGCTTGCTGGTATGTGAGTCAAAGCAGAGTACATTGATGGGCTCTATCTAGTGCAGCTGTAGGCAAGAGGGTAAGAGAAATCCACGAAAAGCAATCTGGAAACTAAGCAATGCATTGTTGGCCTTAGAAGTAAACCATTTTTGTTTCAAAGTTGTGTGTCTCATATGTGAGCTTGTTGGTGTCTGAGCATGTTTCAACATGTTTGATGAACCTGGGAGTTTGCACTGATTTAAATGGAGACATTACTTAAGATGTGTGGCAGTGCATGTTACTGTAAGTACAAGTACAAACACATAATTTCTATGTCACCTTAGGACTCATGTAGGATTTTAGTTAAAGCTTTGAGAACTGATTATAGTAATTGTGGAACATGTTGTCCATACTTTGCATATGAAGGCTCCTGAGCACATTGACTTATGAGAAAATACCTGATCTGAACTTAGTTCTAGCAGTTTATAGGACCTTTGGCTTACTATGCTGTAAAGTAAAACATAAAGCTAATAAATTTCAAGTGTTTCTGAATATCTTTGTTTTAAATATCTTCTGGGAAATTGAAGTGTGAGTTTGCTATTCATTTTTTCCTGCTTATCATTCTTTTACTACCGTGACATATGAGAAGATGCCATTTTTTTCCTTTTAATTGAAAATGATTTTTCTATCTCTTTATGTATCCTGATCATAGTTTTCCCTCTATCTAATTCTCCTAGTTTCTCCCCATCTTCCATGCATCCAGATCCACTCTTTTCTGTTTCTCATTGGAAAACAAATGGGCTTCTAAGGGATAATAACAAAACACAATAAGATAAAACAAAAACTGGAATTGGACAAATCAAACAGAAGAAAAAGTGACCAAGAAAGAGCACAAGAAAGAGAGACCCACTTGTTTGTATACTCAGGAATCCATAAAAACACTAAATTGCAAGCCATAATATATATACAAAGGACCTGGTGCAGACCCATTCAGGCCCTGTGCACGCTGCCTCAGTCTCTGTAAGTGAATATGAGCTTCGATCATCTTACAAAAGACACTTACTCAACCATGCTTATTACTACTTTATTTATAATATGCCAGAAATTGAAAATAACCTAGATGTATATCAACAGATGAATGGATGAATAAAATATGGTACGTTTATACAGTGGAGAATCACTCAGCCATTAAATTATCATGAAATTCTCAAGTAAATGGATAAAACTAGAAAAAAATCCTGAATGGGGTATCCCAGACCTGAATGATAAATATGGTATGTATTCACTTATATGTGGATATGCTGTTAAGTCAGTAATAATCAAGGCATAATCCACAGAACCACAAAGCTTAGGTATAGAGTAAAGAAACTGGGTAGAGAAAGATTTCTTTAGGAAAGGGAAATGGGATATATAATTATCGATGGGAATAGAGCGTGAGGAGCAAGTAGGATGTGTAGGGGAAAGGGGTATGGGGAGGGAATACAGGAAGAGACAACAAAAACAAAAGGTCATTAAGGTGAGAGTATGGACACCTAATACAGTAGAAGAGTCCTGAAGCATAGACATACATGAAGACATCTAAATGCAATTGCCAAATAATGAGGAAATAGAATCCCAAATGGCCATCTTTCACCACCAAAAGAAGCTTCCATTACCTGGGTTAAATTACATATAATTGAGTTGTTTGCTGAAGGGTTCCCACAGGAATCTCCATACAACCCAGGATATTTCCAAGACTATAGGTTGCTCTCCACAAACTGGAAGTAAGGACCCACTGCTGAAGATAACACCTAGACAACTCACTGAAGATGGAGAAGGTGAGCTGGTGCCTCCACAGAACCTTCCCCCTTGTTCTAATGTCTTTGGTACAGATACAGGAAGGTACTCTGCACACAACTAAACGAGAAATGTAAACACCAATCTAGTCACAAATCCTTTGATCTACAATGGTGTCCTGCCTGCAAGAAATGCTAGAGCAATTGTGGCATAAAGCTTGTGGGAGTCACCAATATCTGATTTTACTTAATGCCCACTCCATGAAATGGAATTCACACATGACATTTTTTACTGGTGACCAAGAACCAACACCTATCGCCCAGGGACCTAGGGTAAAAACAAATACTACCCTTCTGAAAAAAAGAAAAATAGCAGTGAAATGATTCCTAATGACATTCTGGTATATTCATAGATCAGTGCTTTGCAGCCATCATGAGAGAAGCTTCCTCCTACAGCAGATGGGAGTAAATACAGAGACCCACAGTCAGACAATATTCAGAGAGTGAGAGACCTCGGAATACTCATTTCTCAACAGGATGGATTCACCAAATCTCTCCCCTCAGAACACAGGGAACCCCATGGAAGAGAAGGCAGAAAGAGTGTAATGACCAGAAGCATGGAGGACACCAACAAAACAAGACCCTCTAAATCAACAGGATGGGAAGCCATATTTCCGCGCCTAACTCACAGAGACTGAGGCAGCAGGCACAGGACTAAAAGTTTGACAGAGAAAGGGTCACAAAACAGTGGCTCTATTTTTACTGGGCAGCAATCCACTAAAAAAAAGTTATGGATTTTTCCTTGTCAACACAATCTACTCCTGATATTCATTTTCATTACCTTCTGTAACATTCTGGTTGTCTCTATAGCTTTGCCTTAACTAAAGAACAAACCTTAGGGGAGGAGAAGGCATTAAAAATATCTACACATCTGCTCTCAGCCTCTCCATTATCACTAGCGAGGTTCTAAATCACCTTGTGTCTGATGACATTAAATCAAGGAGCACAGGAACAGGAGGCCATGTCAGCACGCTGGTAATGCAGCCACCGTACTATCTGCTTGGGCTATGCTCTGTCACTTTCCATTTAAAGGGCACTAAATACAGCAATTTTGATAGAGGACAAGTTTGTAATAGTAATTCCACTTTTTGTTGTCTTGTCAGCAGCAGCAATTAGTCTATAATAACAACTGCAGCATCACCAGCATCTAACATCTTTTGTTGAATTCATTTCATTGTGTTGGCTCTTTATAATTTCATTTCATTCTCTTAAAAAATAGAACATAAGATTGTACTGATCAAAAATCTCTCAGGTTGAGCCTTGACGAATCTCAACCCTGGTATGGTTAGATAGGTACGGTATGTTTGCTTTTGTATATTAGAACCATTTTCGTTTTCTTTTTCCTGAATTCTTAAACTTCCATTTTTTGCTTTTTAACTAAAATTTATTTTCAATGGCTACATAAGAATCATTTGTATTAATGGAGTACCAGGTGAAGTTTCAGTATGCATAAATATCTCTATCTATCTATCTATCTATCTATCTATCTATCTATCTATCTATCTATCTATCATCTATCTACCTATCTATATCAATTTTAAGTCAAATAAAATAAATCTACTTATGGATTTATCATTTACTTGGAAGTTATTATTTCTTGGAAGTATACTACTGTTATCTATAACCATCACATAGAGCAATGGCACACTAGAGATGTGTCTATGTAACCACCACATGGCATGATAACACACCATAACTCCCTCCATATAACTAGAACTCGTTATCTGCTGATTTACTATCACCTTTCCCTGGTTTCCTTGGCCTCTTGTATCCATCATTTTACTTTCAGCATCTAAATCAACTTCTCTGGATTCCACCTTACCTGAGGTCAGGCACTACTTGTTTTTCTTTATCAGGCTCATCTCTAATGTAAGGATCTACAGCTCTGGTCAAGTCATTGCATATGTCAGGGTTTCATTCTTTTCTTTGGCTGAAACAAATCATGCTATGATAGTGACTTTCAACATTGTATTAAAGTAGTAATAGAAGGTAATAATAGAAACTAAATACAAGAATCCAGTAACAATCACTTTTGCTACTCTATGTAAATGTGCATTTGTGGGAGGAACCATCATGGAAGAGAAATCCCATAACAACTATAACGGGGAATACTTGCTATGAACATTCATAAACCATTTATAAGATAACAGCTACTAAGAGAGACTGCAAAGGGGTTGTAAACATGAGACTAAATCTGAGAGTAAGTACCCAAGTGATGAATGGATATGACATTATAGAAATAAATCTTTGTAAGATGACATCTTGATGCTCCAGCTCTCTAGGCTACTAGTTGTTAACAGTTTCCTGTCTTGCTCTTGAAAAGAGATGAGGCATGGATGGAAAAATACTCATGTGCCAGGATTCATGGGTGCATATACTAGAAAGCATGTACATTTGGGGAATTGCTAGCTACTAAGTTCCTTGAGATAAGTTGCAAAAGCACACTAGGATCACTGTCTTAGTTATGGTTTCTATTTCTGTGATGAAACACCATGAATAAAAAGCAAGTTTGGGAGGAAAGGGATTATTTGGTTTATACTTCCACAATGCTGTTCATCACTGAAGGAAGTCAGGACAGGAACTCAAACAGGATAGAATCTTGGAGGCAGGATTGTAGCAGGCTTTCTTGGGCCACCAGAAACTTAATACTAATTATGAATGCTTTATATTATGCTGATTTCTTGCTGTTATTATAACTTAATTTAAGCTGTTTCTCTTCATCTATGTTTTGCCTCGGAGCTTTTTACCTTTCTTTCCTTCTGTATATCCTACTTTCCTGTTTCCTCCATGTCTGTCTGTCTGGCCCCAGCCACCTCCCTCTCTTTCTGTCTTGTTTTCTTCTTTCTGGAGCCTAGATTCTTCCTTCTACTTATTTTTTCTGCCCACCAGCCCTGTCTATCCCTCTACTGCCTAGCTATTGGCCATTCAGCTTTTTATTAGACTAACCAGGTGCCTTAGGCAGGCAAGGTAAAACAAATGTAGCATATCTTCACATAGTTAAACAAATGCAGCATAAGCAAATGCACTATGTCTTTACATAGTTAAAGTAATATTTCACAACAAAAGAGCTCATGCAGAGGCATGGAGAGGTGCTGCTTACTGGCTCATTTACAATTCAGAGGATCAGTTCATTATTATTATGGTGGGACATGGCATTGTACAGGCAGACAAGGTTCTGGAGAGGTCGCTGAGAGTTTCACATCTTGCAGGCAACAGAAAGTGAATTGTCTTACTGGGCATGGTTTGAGCATATTTGAGACCTCAGAGCCTGCCTCCACAGTAGCACACTTCCTCCAATAAGATCGCAGCTACACCAACAAGGTCACACCTTCTAATAGTGCCACTCCCTTTGGGGGCCATTTTTTTTCTAACTGTCACAGTCACCAAAAGATCAAATATCCTGTAGAGCTATATTGTAATCTACCGGACAATGACACATTGGCTATGGAACTAAAGCACATGTGGCCTTACCTTTTAACAATTTATATTTTATCAAATTGACTTTTAGTAATTGTCATATTGTGTGGTTTAGTATGATATCTTTATAGATATTGCACAATGGTTAAATCAGGATTCTAGCTGTGACTAGAATAATTGAATGAGAATAGTCCCATAGGCTCATATACTGATTGTTTGATCCATAGCTGTTAACATTTTTTTGTGAAGGTTTTGGAGGTGTGACATTGTGGGAGGAGGTATGTCACTGAGGGTGGCTTTGAGGTTTGAAAAGCCCAAGCTACTTGGAGTTAGCTCTCACTGCTTCCTTTTTACACACAGAAATATGAGCTCTTAGCTACTCTCCAGCACCATGCCTGCCTGCTCTCATGTTCCCTGCCATCATGGTCATGGACTCACCCTGTGAAATTATCCCCCAACAAACTCTTTTTTCTACAAGTTGCCTTGGTCATGGTGCCTTATCAGAGTGAAAAAAAAAGTAACTAAGATATTTGCATAGCCATCACTTCAGACATTTATCTATTCCTCATTATGAGAAGATGGGATTAACTTTATACAGATCAGACACAAATGTCTTTTGGAGAGGCTTAGATATAGCAACCTCCTACCAGTAATGAATTCATCTAGCACCCAGATGATCTTGTTATCTAATACTGTATTGCAATGTTAAGAACCTGAATTCTGAAGAGGAGATATCTAATTTTAACAGTCAGGCAGGAAATACAAATGATGAGCAAATATGTCTTTTAGAGTTATAGATTAAGGAAGTACTAAAAAAACATGCACATGTTATGATAATATGCAGCAATGATACATAGAGAACACTAGAACCCCCACTGCCCAAAATCCTAACAACTTGACAATGGAATAAAATAGTTTGGAATGTAACAAATTATAAAACAAATGTCCACACCAGTACATAGTATCATTGCATTCTGGTATATATTAAGAGTTATCAGACTGCACTTACATAAATTGCTTCATGTATAAAGCCATAAATGAGGAAAAAGATGACAAAGCTGTGTGGAAGAATTTCAAAGATTTATGTAGCTATTTCACTGCAAAGAAAACAGAGCATCATCCCTGCACCTAAATGTGACTTGCACAAGCGACTTCTTCCGAAAGAGTTTAAAATGTGGAGACGGAAGCAAGAACTGTACAGTTGAGAAATCTGACAAGCATCACGTCAGCCAGATGAACAACGGTAACAATAATACCAGCATCATGTTGACATAACCCCAGTAGGAGGTGACATAGATGAAGCTCTTCTACTGTGATCTTGTTCTACAAACACATGAGCTCAGTTTAATCAGGAATGAAAAAGACACCGGACACTTGTCAACCGTGAGACAATCTACACAATCAGATTAATTACCTTCCAATCTGTCAAGGGCATCAAAAACAAGGCCTGTCTGAACAGCTTTCATAGCCAAAGAAAAAGCCAGAGAGCTTTAAAGCTACATCTGAAGGCGATGTTCTGAAGAGAGTCTACGGGGGGAGGGGGGGGACATTAGGCAAAACTCATAGAAATCATGACTAAATTACAGTGTTGAGTTCATATCTTATTATTATTTATTAACTTATGAAAAGTAACATACTGCCATATAATTTTAGTAGTAGAGGAATGTGTGTGTAGGAGTATGAGAATTCTTTACTTTCTAAAAGTCAGTGATGGCTCTTAAATGAAATATATACCTAGATAAAAAGAAAATGAAGAACGTAAAGAACATATTGTGGAAGCTGTGAATTTGTAAAAGGTAGTAATAATGGAGGTGATTAGTGAATTAGTATTGGAAACATTTTGAGGACGCTTAGAGGAGACGACTGTGTGGAAATAAGAGTGGTATAACCCAGGAGGTATATAACAGGCATGGGAGCTCAGGACTCAGGTGTGAAGGGAACCTCTGGAGCTGGTGTGAAGGTCATCAGAAACAAAAATGGCAACAGGAACTTGCATTTGCCTGGATTTTATGACTCTACACAGAACATATCACATGAAAAATTTATGAAAATATACCCTACAATGGCTAGAATGAGATGTCACTGGAGAAGTCTTAACTGGAGACCAACATAACTGACATAATATGCATATGTCATAAGTATTAGAAATGCTCATATTATTGACATATACTGATGTCATAACCTTATGTTTACTATGGATTAGATATTTGTGAGGCAAAAAGCACAAGAAATGATGTATATTGGGATTTGTTCTGAGTAATTTAGAGTTGATTTTATATTTATCAATTCCTAATAGTTATTTAGTGGATTCCTGAAGTAGAAGAGTGTATACTGAGTTAATACAGTAGGCCATGGGAGAGATACCAACTAGCAAGTGAATGGTAAGCACACTCTGAGTATTTAAGATCATGAAAGTGGTTAACATCTTGAAAAATGTTGCTAACATCTCGAAAGCCAGTGAATGAAGATGCTACAGGCATTAAATGATGAGAAACTTGCAAAATCAAGTAACCAAGGGGAAGAGAATAAACCTTTAAGAGTGAAGAGAATGATAATTGAGACTGAAGAAAGCCAAGAGCAGGTGGGAGAGTGCAGTGAGCCAGAGAGGGGGAATCAACTGGGATCACATGGTGAGTATCATCAAACACTGCAGAAGTGACCTTGGGACAACAGAGGAGGTCAAGTTTCAGCTGAAACTCAGACTAATGTAATATAGAGGACATAAGTAAAACAATGCATCCATTTCTGTAGGTGGCATCTCCGTTCACATAGTTTTGTTTAGAATTAAAGAAAAGCAACTCTTGACAGGGTACTATCACTGCAAGGGAGAACAAATTCAAACATGCATGCCACTCAGTAAGACTTTCAGGGTCAGAAGATTTATTTAAATAAGCAATTTAAGAATCCTAATCAAAACAATTTATTAAAGAGATAAAATGTGATAGTGGAGAAAAAGTAATAATAGCTTTAGTGTCAGTGAATAGTGTGATTATAGGTATACCTACTAAAAAAAATGGGAAATTGCCTGCTGATGCCCTGAGTGTGGATAACCCTTAGCAAATGTGAAATTAGGAACCTGCTAAAGCTTTCCTTGGAGCACTTGGTTTGCAAAAAGTAGAAATCAAGACTATCTTTGATATCAAAGAGAAGGTATTAAATACTGGGGAAGATATTAGAAAAATTGTAACTGCTGCTGTCTTCGACCACAGGAGATGAAGTGTAGGTAGGAGGCTATGATGTGATTGCCAAGAAGTATTGGAGACACTATAAAACCTAAATTCATTTGCATATGAATTCATAGTAAAGTAGTTAAGAACTTTGCTTGCTTTTTCTATGTTGGTGTTCACCAATTTCAGATATATAAAAGTCATAAATTTGGATCAAACAAGTTTCAAATTCACCAGGTAAATACACAAATCTAGAGACAGGTCATGAACTAGAAAATATGAACAAGATTATAGTAATTAACTATAGGATTTAAACTGTTTTAGGATCAGAGCAAAGGTATCAAAGATGTGTGCTATAAGAAACATTAAATAAAATTAATGAATTAGGAAGTGGATACCAGGGAATGGTGTGTTCAAAATACCAACTAAAAATGATCAAAGGATGGAACTGATACAATTATGTTGTGAAGAGGTATGCTTCTTTGTAATTTTAAGTCATTGATTAAGAACATGTGTGTTCATTTCTAAGGTAGACTAGAGGCAAGATAAATAGAAGGGAATTAAAGAAGCAAGAAGTAGGTGCTAGTGCATTCCTATAAATATACTGAAACTACTGATTAAGTCTTCTTTCTTGTGAAAAGATTTACAATGAGCCAAAACACATCATGATGAAAACCATTTCAATAAATGTACTCTGAAGATAACATGAAGAAGGGTGAGGCAGGCAATGGGCATGAGAAATCAAAATGAGAATTTTAAGAAGATGGACCAGATGCAGAGATCCAGGGCCAGGCCCCAGGTGGAGCTCCGGGAGTCCAATTGGCGAGAAAGAGGAGGGTTTGTATGAGCGAGAATTGTTGAGACCAAGGTTGGATAAAGCACCTGGACAAATAGCCAAACAAATGGAAACACATGAACTATGAACCAATGGCTGAGGAGACCCCAACTGGATCAGGCCCTCTGGATAAGTGAGACAGTTGATTAGCTTGAACTGTTTGGGAGGCATCCAAGCAGTGAGACCAGGACCTGTCCTAAGTGCATGTGCTGGCTGTTTGGAACCTGGGGCTTATGCAGGCACACTTAGCTCAGCCTGGGAGGAGGGGACTGGACCTGCCTGAACTGAATCTACCAAGTTGAACTCAATCCCCAGGGGAGTCTTTGCCATGGAGGAGATGGCAATGGGGGGTGGACTGGGGGAAGGTGGGAGTGGAGGTTGGAGGGGAAAGAACAAGGGAATCTGTGGCTGATATGTAAAATTAAATTAAATTATAAAATAAAATTAAAAAAAAGAAGATGGAATGTAGAATTTTATAAAAATCGTGGACAATCAAATCCTAAACAGAATAATTCCCAACTCATAACCACACACATACACATACACCATACCACACCACACACACACCACATACACACACCACATACACAAGCACACATACACACAACTACACAAATCAACCACACATACAACACACATACACAACACACACACACAGACACACACACACACACACACACACACACACACACACACACACACACACACCACCTCTACCACCCAGGAGACCACTGGGGAAGACATGTCTTATAGAAGACAGTAGATCTTGTTGGGGGTTGGAGAGCAGTGCAATAAGGAAATTGCAGGAAAATTTGTAAGAAATGTTAAGGAGGAAAAGTAATGCTGCTGCTGTTTGTACATATGCTAAATAAAATTTCTAGAATTGAGAGGTGTGAGAAAACCAACTATCTTCTGTGTATAGAAAATCAGGTTAATTTGTGGAGGATTCTAAGAGTGCATGTTATATGGGAAATAGGGCTGAAATACTTTCTTTGTAGATTTAAGACAAAAAAAAAAAAATGGTGCTCAGATTCAGCATTGATGACCAGGGAATATGGTGTCATTCTTATTAGTAGAGGCAAGTTTGTTTAATTAAAACTGTAGGAGAAGCTAGACATTGTAGCCCATACCTTTAATTCCAGCACTCGGAAAGGCAAGGCAAGAGAATCTTTATGACTTTGAGGACAGCTTCTATATAGCATGTTCCGACACAGGCAAGGGCTACTTAGAGAGATGCTGTCTCGGAAACACAACAAAACAAAACATCAAAAGACTGTAGTAGATACCCTATTTGTACCTCAAATGAGTCAGGTAAGAGGCTTAAGCCAATCATCATATTATGACTTTCAAATTCAGTTGGGCCTGACGCAGAGACTGTGTCTGAGTCAATTTTCAGAGGAGGGACAATCATCTACTCCCACATTCATAAAGATGACTTTCCAATTCAGAGTCTTGAGTCCTGATCTCTCCCAGGGCTGTATGTGTATTTATTGAACTATATGCTTGGCACTAAACTTAGTAAAGATCCAGCAAAAGAACCCCTAGTTGTTGATTCTTGAAGCATCTGTGTTCCCTACCCTGCACTCAACCGGCTGTACTAGCATGTGTGCCATGGTTCTGGACAAATACTTAACAGTCATGTGTAGCTTTTCCTTCCGGTCATTCTGAGGTGTCAGCAAGTCCACTCAATATGTACCAGTGTGAGAGCAATCTCTCTATATTCATCACAACTGCCACTTTGATGGCACAGACAAGCTCCTGGTCCTGATTTGCAGCATTCTATGTGACCTAGCTGTTGTGGAATAATCTTTGTGCACACTGTGAAGATGTATCATTGCCAAGATGCCTTCTAATCGGTTTATAAAGAGCTGAATGGCCAATAGCTAGGCAGGAAGAGGTTAGGTGGGACTTGTGGGCAGAGAGAGAAAGAGAGGAGATGAAGTTAGGAATGGGAGAGATGCCAGAAGACACAGAGGGAACAGGAGGTGCAAGATGGAAGAGAGGTGAAAATCCATGAGGCAAAATGTATATTAATATAAATGGGTTCATTTAAGTTATAGGGTTAGCAGGGCAAGTCTAAACTATGGGCCAAGCTTTCATAATTAATAATAAGTCTTCTTGTCATTTTTTTTTGAGCTGGCCCAAAGAAAAATTTGTCTACACATCACTGCTGCTGCTTTCTGACATGAGGTCATTTTCTCTGCTGCCTATTGGTGTTATGTCCCTTTTACTGTGCATTAAATTTGAAATCAAGTTTGACTCCTTCATAGTATTCACAGCATCTCCCTCTGCATCAAGTGTTTTTCTCTTTTGCACCCTTTGAACAACCCTTCCTTGTACATTCAACTACCAGGTCTTCACAAACACTTGCTTTCCTTACTATGAAATGGCAGCACACCCAGCTGTCCTCAGGCTCTGACCTGCTCCACTCCACTGCTGCTGCTGTCCTTGGTGGTCCTTGTGTGGTCCTGACATCTCCCAAACTGCTCGGATCCCTTGCTGCACCTGGGCTGTATATTCACCCACAGCCTCTCACAGGCTCTCTTCCTGGTGCCAACTCTCAACTTCTCTGCATGACCACTTCAATCTTGGGCCCTCAACTGCCACTGAGGCTGCACCTTCACCAGTGGCCTCTCCTGGCCTCTCACAGGGCCAAGCCTCTGCTGCGCTCCATGACCCCTCCATGCCTTCCAAACCAGTACCACCAGGGTGACTTTTGCACATTGCCAAGTCTAGCTGCCAGCACAAGGTACAACATTGGCGGTCTCTGGCACATAGCTTTTCTGTGCTCTTGGGAAACATTTCCTAGAAGATTTCAAATCTGAGATACTGGTCTCTTTTGAATCACTGCTAATTTCTTAGCTCCAGCTGACCAGCGTCAATTGTCCCAGTAAGGCAAAGGTTTCACTTCATTGATGTTGCTTTGTTAACTGTGGCTGACTCTTCAACCTCAGCTGACCAGAAGGACAGGATCTTAATTCAAAATAGCAAATGTCCCTGATAGAGTCTTTAAATGTCCCTCTGAAACTTCAGAAGCCAGGTCTCAATCTTCTGTACCGCTCGCTCTCAACATTCTTTCTCTTCCAAGCTCCTCAAGAACATCCTAGTGAGCTCTTAGCACTCAATGGCTTTTCTTTTTTTTTTTTAATAAAGAAAAATTCTTTCCTTTTATGTACCAACCCCTGTTGTACCTCCCTCCCCTTCCCCTGCTCCCTTACCCCCACCCCCATCCCACCCTCTTCGCTCCTCATAGAGGATAAGGCCTTCCTTGGGTAGTCAACACAAGCTGGCATATCCATGTTGGAGCCCGACCTAGCCCCTCCTCCTTGCATCAAGGCTGAGTAAGGCATTGCACCATAGGCAATGGGTTCTAAAAAGCCAGTTCATGTACCTAGGATAAGTCCTCGTCCCTAAGTTCCAAAATCCTTCTACAATCCTACCCAAAACATGGTCAGCTCTGTCACAGCAATATCAGCATTATGCTGGTACCAACTTGTCTTAGTTAGGTTTCTGCAATGAGACAGCCATGACCAAAAGACAAGGTGGGGAGGAAAGGGTTTATTCAGCTTACACTTCCACACTGCTGTTCATCACCAAAGGAAGTCAGGACAGGAGTTCACACAGGGCAGCAACCTGTAGGCAGGAGCTGATGCAGAAGCTGTGGAGGAGTGCTGCTTATTGGTGTTCTTTCTGTGGCTTGCTCAGCCTGATTTCTTATAGAACCCGGGGATAGCACAACCCACATTTGGCTGGACAGAAAAATCTCCATTCTCATTGTGTCTGCTTGTTCCAGCTCTCTATGAAGTACTATACTATATATCCTGATATTATCTTTCTCAAAGAGTCTCAGATTATATTCACTATCCTGTCCCCAAAGAGACTAACATGTAGTTGGCACTCAGTGCACATTCATTCAACAAATTCCTGATGAAAGAGTTGAATGAAATTCTCACTGCACTATACTTTAATTCTCTCCCAGCTCCAGCACATGGGCTCCCTGTTAGTTATTTAAGTCATTCATAGTACCTCTGTATTAGCATTTTTTCCACATTGCTCTCTTTTTTTATGTGACAAATTTCTCTAGTATTATTATTTCCTTCCTTTGCTATTTATCTGGTCTTCATAGTCTTATGTATTCCTCTGTGGAAACTTCTCTGTATTCCATGGCAAGGGAAGATCTTTGTCATAGAGTTTCACAAAATCACATCCCACTATTTTGAAAGACTTATCAAATTGGCTGTTTCTTTGAAAAAAATCTCATTATTATAACATTTCTTCTCAACAAAACTGTAAGCTTCACAGGTCACTACTAACCCTTACAGGCATTTTTATCTTTATTAGCAAGTCACACAGGTGTGTGGTATGTTCAATCTCCTGAATGCATTCCATTTGTCTATATAAAAGTTAAAATAAAATAAAAAAAACTCCTACAAAATTAGTTGGCATATCTTCATCTATAACCCACCTATTTCCTACATAGCTTCTCCCTGAACAAGGTCAACAAAGAATGAATTTTGGACGCTAATGGAGCATGAGTAACAACTGATTCCTCGAGCTTCAGGCTTTTGGAAAGACTGGCAGGGCCTAGAGTAATGGGCAGAGCTGCAGAACTATCCTGTTCCACCTCAGCCACCTCCAGTGATAGCTGAGGGGGAGGCTGGAGACAGTGTGGACACTCCTGTTATTCTCCTGACAGGTGGATCATTCTCCAGTCTTCTGGCCCTTTTTGTTTATGAAAAGCTTTCTGTTGCCAGCAAAATTGGTAAGATACTTGTATCTATTTCCAATAATTATTTTCTGTGTCTTGTTCAAACTTTAAGAAAATTCAGATTAGGGTGGAAATAGAAGCATTATTCCCTAGAACATGTGACCTACTGTCTTTTGAGTCTACTCCACATTGAGGAATTTTATTATCTTTGTTGAAATAGTGTAATTAAAAAAAGCAAGAGAACTAAATAAAGAACATTTTGTTACTTTGATTCTCTTTAAATTATTTCAAAGAGAATAAAAATGTGGAGACACATTATTTGATAATTTTAAATAACCTACTTGACCTTTTGAATGACAACCAAACGCTAAACTTTAGGTATGCCCATCATATAAAGTCACAATTACATACACTTGCCGTGTGTCAATTTATTAAACCTTACAATACTTACGTGGATTTTGACTCATAATAAATTAGAGCCTGAGTGAATATAAAGCTCTTGCCAAAACAACAGTTAATAGTGAACTTTGACCCACATGTCAACTTTGTTGCAGAAATAAAATGTCAAAATATGTTAAACAAGCCAAAATAAAACCAAAAAAACAAACAAACAAACAAAACAAAGATGATGACCTTTACTGACACAATTGACACCTGCTGACAAGAATCGATAAAAACTGAGCCACAAGTAGGTGAGGAATTAGGATTGTTTTCAGATTCTCCTTTAGTGTGTTTGTTCAGAATAGTTCTCAGCAGTTAGATTTATCAGAGAAGACGTAGTCTTTTTTTTTCTTTCCTTTTAAAATATACTCAGAAAAAAAATGATCAAGTTTTCAATATGTGAGATTTTACTACCTGAGAGTTCTTCACAGTTAGGAACTGACACTGCATTTCCTCCATGCATTCTGGCTGGGGTTTGGCACAGGACTTAAGGGCATGCATGGGGCTACTAGTCCCATCTATTCGGATATAATTCTTGTCAAAGGCCAACTCACCGAGAGTGTCAGGGAAAATAGAGACTGAGATCCCCATCGCTGAACACTTTGCTAAATGTTTGGGAAGCTTCTAATGAAGCACAGAGCGGACTGCGACATGTCAGCTCTGGCTTCCTTACACCGACTCTGATGGCTTCCATAATGTGGCATTGACCCTGATGGACTGTAGGACTAATAATGACTGAGGCAAGATCATTCAATGAAACAGGATCACATTTGCAACCCCTGCGATTTCACGATTGGATGTTTAATGCACTTGGCGAATTCCCTCTGGGATCCCTGATAGGAAGTGGCACCAATGCTTTAGTGGAGGAATTGATCCTAAGTTGAAGCACATGGAAGGCAAAGACCTCAAATGCGTGTACCCTAGTCTCAGAATGGAGAAAGACTTTGTTCATGGCTGTTGGTTACTTTGAACAAGTATTTCGATCTTAATATTATAGTACCAAGAGGATTTTTCTTATCAAGGTAGATAGGTACAGGTTTCCCAAAAAGATAGATGAAAAATAATACTAAGACCCAAAGCCAATGAAAAATAATAGAGCTTAAGATGTAATGAAAATTGTTTTTATATATGAAGCCTTCATATAAAGAAGAAAAGCAGGTTACTTATATAGAATAATAAATTTAGAGAATGATTATGATCACAAATAAAAACATGGGACATAATCAAAGTCAGTATATTTTAATAAGTGCAGATAAAATCTATCAAATTACATTTTAAGTTGAATAATTCACCAATGAAGGTGTAGGGTACATGGACATCTTTGTTTCACATATGTATAATTTGGTGCAAACTTTAATTTATAATAACTATCAAAATCCTGAAAGTATTTCACCTCTGAAAACATTTCAGTTGTTCCATGACAACAATCTTACTTGGGCAGAACCAGAATACTAGGTCACCAAAAAGCAAAGGAGAGCTGTCACACAGGGGATGCTAATTTTCTCTAAACAGCTTTCACAGTCTGTGGTTTCTTTCAAGCCACAGTACCTTTGGAAGGAGTCAGCAATTACCAGAGGCATTGAATTCCCCACTTTCCTACTTTTCCCAGCTAGATCACAGTCATCAGTCAAACATAGAAGATACTCTGGATTTTCTTGAGCATGAAGGCTACCACACTTTTATACACTCCTGCATCCTGTCTCTGTTCTCATTTTTACCTTCATGCTCTGTAGAGGAGGTAACTAGGTAAATATAAACCCACATTTAATCACACTACAAGTGTTTTATGATTATAATGTAATTAATAAAAAGATAGAATTATATTGCTGAAAATTGAAGACAGCATTTCTCTTTCTTTTGCTTTTTTTTGATTCATCTTTATATAATAAGTTATTTTGGTTGAATAGTTGAGAATTTACAGGAGAAAACCTTGTAAGAATCTCTCAAATACTCTCATTTAGCATTCCCAATAATGCAATCTTGAATTTGTAGTTTTAAATTAGTGAATCAATGTTAACATTACATTGTAAAATTAATTCAGAGTGGTTTAGAATCGGTTCTTTTTTGGTTCCAATATTCTAACCAGAATTCCCTGCTGGTGTACTTGTTGTCATGTCTCCTTAAATTGTCTTGACTGACACTTCCTCGGGCTTACATTGTTCAGAATCTTATGCCAGATTTGCAGGATGATCGGTCAGACACTTTGCAGAATGGTAAATCATTTGCTCTGATATTTTCCTCACTGAACACGCTGTTGTGCCCTGGGCTCGAGACCTTGCTTCCCCCAAGAGACCGCTAGAGACACAAACTCACCAAAATGCAAAAGCAAGGTTTATTCCAATTCAAGCTGTGGCAGGGACCTTGGTCAAGCACCCCAGACACAGTGGAGGCTAGAGGAGGTGCCCGCGCCTCTGCAAGTTCAGTTTTTAAAGGCAAAAACCACAAGGTTACATCAGTTAGGGGTGCGAGTACAGGTACAGTTCTGATTGGCTCAAGTTTTAGGGGCTTTTCAGAATTTCTGTGTTATCTTACTTTGTAGTTTTAACCTGTTGTTTGTCAAACTTTATAGACTACCTCCGGCATTGGGGCATTCTGTGGTTAGTCAGTTGCTACCAGATGGCTCTTCAAATATCCTGACTTTGTACTTTGATCTATGTCAGCAGCTCTGAGAATTTTGAAACTCAGGCCTGTTTCAAGCTGGGGTGAGGGGCTTGCTTGAAATGGGGGTGCTTCGGTTCTTCACATGCCACTTTGCACAGACAGAACGGGCCTCTCCTGCCCAACATCCTTTCTCTGCTTTGTTCAAATCCAGTGATGGTGCTTCCTGTTTTCAGAACTGATAAACCTTGGTCCTGATGGAGGATAACATTATTAACTGGAGTTCAGGAACATTTTCAGTTCCTTTAAAATTCTTTGAAACATTTTGGCACTTAGCATGAGAAGTAATAGATTTATTATGGCATTTTTGTGCATAAAAGTCATTTTATTTTATTCTTATTCATCTCCTTTCCCAATGCTTTCCTCCATTTTATGCTCTCTGCTTGAGGGTCCCCCTAACTCTCCTCAATAGATCTTATTTTTGTCTCACATGTATTCTACCCTCCTTCCCCTCCATTTGTGTTTATCCTTAGACTCCATTGTTTCTGGAATTGCTCAGATCCTCCTTGCTTAGCCCTCCACCCCATTCCTGTGCTCAGTGTTCTATCTTATATTTGTGGTACAGTTTGATGACCTCTTCACTGCCTCTTTTACACGTTGGAATTACCTGAGTAATAAAACTTAGTCCACATAGATTATACTTTGATATTGTACTTTAGCCAATCTGTGGTATCAGCTGCCTGCCCCTACACAATCTTATTTAACAATGACTCTTCCTTATAGGATTTTTACACTTTGTCTCTCTGACTCTCTGTCCTCAAAGCTCCAACAACTGCTGCTTTACTGTTTCTATAGTCAGGTGCTTTGAAGGAAGCCACAAAAATGGACTGACTCAGTATTATGTTCAGAGTAAGTTTCTTTCTTTCTTCCTTTTTTTTTTTCACATAGAAATGTAACCAATTCCCCCCAAGTGCCTGCCTTTAGGAGATTTCTATCAGGGTCCAGAACAGATGCTACAAGCCGCTAAGGATACTAATCTGAGGGATATCAAAGGAGTCTAAGCACACTGAGTTCTTTAGTCCATTCACTTCATTCTAACTCAATTCTATCTACACAGTTTTGGCTGTCTTCAAATACAGCTCCTTTTGGTGCCTAGTTTTCCTGTCTGCATAGTTTTAATAAGCACTTTGTTTTTGACCTGATCTTCCTCATCCTCTGTTCCTTCGTCCTCCATCTATATCCTTCCTGGCTCCTTATCCTGACCCTGATAAACTCTGCAAGAGATCTGCTTTACCCTCCACTGATCCTCCTCTCTTCTCTCTGGCCACGTGGTTCTGTGATCTCTGTTCTTGCCTTACCCTTCACCACTCCTCTCCTCTCTCTGGTCATGCGGTTCTGTGTCCCCTCTGAAATTCTGCTTCAGTCCTTACAGCACCTGGTTATGTAAAATGCCCCATTGTTCCCAGTCAATCTCTCGGCCAAGCCCCTAGGCAAGGAGGAAGGGGATGGTATGAACTTCATTTGCACAAGAAGCAAAGCTGTGCCTCCACAGCTTGCTTGTCTCCTAGGTTGCCTAGAGGTTCAGCGTCTGAGAAGCTTAGCTGTTTGCTAAATGATCTATAGTATTTGGGCATGCAGGAATCTCACAGCAGAAAACAGCTGAAATATTAAAAGCTGGAGAACACCAAATATGTCATAATAAATTGATAGACCCCAGACCCAGGGTACTACCTTCTCCGGTGGGTGTCCCAAGAACCCAGACTCTGGTCCAGTTGATGCAAACAGCAAGAGGATTATTGAAGCAGCTGTACAGTACGGCTCCTCTCCTCCCAAGAGCAAAAGTCAAGCCCTACTGTAGCCACATGGGTACTTTTAAAGGAAAAGGAAAACCCACAGATGCCATACGATTACAATTCCCATTCAATTTTGTTCCGGTTGGTTCATGTCTAGGGGCTACTTTCAGAAGATTATGGCCTAATCACAGGGTAGGTACAATCATGTCCACATGCACAATTTTCCTCAGAATCTCAGTGGGTTATCAGGGCGGGAGTGAAGGTTACACAAAGGTTACAGTGGTTTTTCCCAGAACACTTGCAATTATCTTAGTCACAGTTGAGCAAAATACCTTAACAGAAATCTCTATATATTGTGGTAAGGGTGGTTGAGTAATGGCTGAGTCAGTTTGCCCTTGGAACTAGCTTTTTAGTTCCTCATTCTCCTGGGGCTTGGGGGGTGTAAGCCTGAAGGGTTAGGGTCTTTCAAAATGGCTTGCCTCTTGACAGACCTGTGGCTAGTCAAAGTATAGCTTTATACACAGCTGAATCTCTATGATATTGTTATACCCAGATCACAGGGACCCCCAAAAGACTACCTTGGAGACTGAATCCCACATGTAAAAGCAAAGAGCCTTTATTTCAAGGAGCTTGGTCCCTCTGTCTGTCCGACACAGCAGTGAGAGCAGAGAGCCCTGAGCTCAAGTGGAGCAGAGTTTTTAATCATAGCATAGGTTGGGGTGAGGGGATTTCCAGGGTCCAGGACCCTGATTGGCTGACAATTGTCTAGGGGTATCTGTAAAACAAAAAATAAGTGTGTGCTAGACTCAAGGACATTTGGCCACCTTATCTAATGGTTAGAGTTTGGGATGTCAGGTACTTCCTCATCCCTGGGTTGATCCTTGGGTGGTATCAGCTTAAGGCTATTTCTTGGATCTGGGTGTTGCTTGCCCATCAGCCTGTCCCAGAAGCTGTGTCTAGGCCCCTGAGTCTGCCATGGTCAAGCTGTTTTGGGGCCCCTCCACAATATATTCTTGCAGCCCACAAGAGAAATACACATTAGTTCTCATCCATGCTGTCGCTAGACATAACTACTTAGATTCTATTGCTTAGTAATAATTCCTTCATATATATATATATGATGAAAAGTAGTAAGTAGTCACTAACAGATGAATCCTAAAATATTGACCAACAGAAGGTTTTTAGGCACAAAAAAACAAAAACAAAAACAAAAACAGGAAACTGGAGTACTATAAAAAAGAACAAAACAATAGAAAGTAAAAATATTAGAGTATATGATTACTCTCTTAATACATTTTAGAATGTATATTTAATAATTTAATTAAATTATCATTTGTAATTAATAAAATTATATTTAATATTATGGAAAGTAAAGTGATTTCAAAATTCTCATTAAGTATCAAATACTGATATCTAGAGTTTACAAGTTTATATACGTATTCATATGTGTTCAGGAACACATGATGGGAAATTCCCAATTGTAGCTCGAGATTTTCCGCCTTGCCCACAGTCAGAACAAATCTCTGCCACCCGCCAGTCCCACAGCCGCTCAGACCCAACCAAGTAAACACAGACACTTATATTGCTTTCAAACTGTATGGCCGTGGCAGGCTTCTTGCTAACTGTTCCTTTACCTTAAATTAACCATTTCTTTTTATCTATGCCTCGCCACGTGGCTGGTGGCTTACCGGCACCTTCACATGCTTCTTGTCATGGCGGCGGCTGCAGTGTCTCTGGTCATGGCGGCGGCTGCAGCCTCTCTGGTCATTGCGGCTGCTGCAGCAAGCCCTTCTGCCTTCCTGGGCCTTTTATTTCTCCTCTCTGCTAGTCCCGCCTATCTTTCCTGCCTAGCCACGGCCGATCAGGTTTTATTTATTAACCAATCAGAACAACTTGACATACAGACCATACCCCAGCACAGCCAAGTGCAGACCATCTCAAACACCTGCACTCAGGCCCATGGTCCTAATCATCCTCTATATGGACCTGCTGGGTAACGCCACAAGGAACCCAAGAAGGGCTCCCACAGGACATACAGAACATCCCACAGCACCCAATTGTTTAAGAAGCATTATATATATAATTGGAATATGAAAACATATCCAAGTAACCATTAGAAGGTCAGAAAGAAAAGCAAAGACAGGATAACCAGAAGAGGTAAAGTTGAATAATGAAACAGCACAGCAAAGTCAAATGCAGCTACACTCCCCACCAACAGAAGCCTCAACTGTGCAGAATAAAGGCAGTGTCCTGCTGATGGGTGACATGCTTCTCAGAAACTTCAAGTTACAATCAATAAGGTACAGTGGTTGAAAGCAAAGAGATGGGAATGTACCATTCTATATTAATAAAAGCAGATATTAAGTGATGGTTTTTTATTTTTATTGACATAGCATTTGTACATATGTATCATGACATTTTGATAAATCAATACAATGTGAAATAATCACATTAAGATAGTTGGGAAATATGTCACCTCAGACACATGTCAATTTTTCTGCTGGGAACATTTAAAATGCTTTCTGCTTCTATATTGTATTATTCAATTTACTATTGCTAATTGTAGATATATTTCTCTCCAGCAAATTACCCAGTTATTCTTCCAATACAGTTGTATCTCATATCGTTAAAAATCCTTCCCCATCTGCCCATGCCCACAGCCATTCCTATGAATGGGGAATGGATTCTTTATTCTCCCCCTCTTGGAAATACACAATCAATATCCCATATGTAACTGAAAATAAAGTGTGTTTGATTTTCAGTACTTAGCATTTCTCCCTAAACATACTGCAATGTAGTTCCATCCATGTTGCCACAAAGGACAGATGTTGACCACCAAATCCTAGCCCAAAGTGAAGCAGCCTTCTTTAACAGTTGGTGTCTTCAAAAGCAGTTAGCAAATGCATACCACAGTCTCAGTATCCGCATGACCTTTAAAGGATGCCCAACTGATTGTATGTCTTGGCTATAATGAATAGTTTTATAATAAAATGGAAGCATTTATGTCTTTTTTATATACCTGTTTCAATTCTTTTAGATACACCCTAGTAAAGGATGGCTGAATGCCATGGTTGTGGTTTTTATAAATCTTTGAAGATCTCCATTGTTAAAAGCAGTATGAAATCCCCAATTTATAACTTGATTATATTTAAGAAAAGTAGAAAAAAAACATTGGAAAGAGGCAAATCTCTTTAATAAATACTGCTGGGAATTACATATCTATATACCAAAGAGAAAACTGAAACTTCACTGTAACATTTTATAATGGGCAATTACATGTTTTTGTTTGAGGAATACCCTTTCAGTTCATTTGTCCATCTTAATCGGATTTGTTTTGTTATGAAGTTCTTTGGGATCTTTGTGTATATTCTAGATGGTAACACCTTGTTGTGGAGTTCATAATCATTTAATCTTACTCTACAGCTCATATTTTTGCTTTCTTTACTGCTCTGAAGTTTTAGTTTCATGTAACCTCATAAAGTCATTTTGTTATTCCTTAGCTTATGATTTTGAGGTCATATCCAAAAATGTCTTTCTCCATATCACTGTCCTGAAGTGTTTTCTTTCTATTAATTTCATAGTTTCAGTTCTTCCAGGCACGCCAACCTTTGTGACATTGCACCATTGTCATCTTCAAAGTTCATGCTCAAAAACCATGCAATTGAGTTACAAATATTGCCAAAAAAAAAAAAAAAATGTCATGACACTGTAAGTAAATTTAGCATTTTGTGCAGAGAGACTTTTTCTTTGGTATCATGGGCTGCATGCAGACTGTGGGCTACCCTTTGGGCACACCTGTGTGTGTGTGTGTGTGTGTGTGTGTGTGTGTGTGTGTGTGTATGTGTGTGTGTGTGTGTATGTATGTGTGTGTGTGTGTGTATGTGTGTGTGCATGTGTATGTGTGTTTATGAAGCATCTATGTATATTCACCACATATGTAGATGTTCTTCTTTGCATATATATATATGTATGCATATATATAATGCAGAAAACATCTGTCTAGTTTCTTCCTTCAGTAAAACATGGTTTCTTTTTCTTCAGAAATATTTATTTAGTAGAAGTTTTTTTGCCTACTATATCTTTTGTTGCTTTTATAAAACATTAGTTTGTGATAAGTATATGGATTTATTTCTGAATTCTCTATTCTGTTTCACTCGCCTATGGATCTGCTGTTTAATGAATTACTATGGGGCCACCAGCTTGATTCACTGTTTGATTATTTAGAAAATTTTTTCTTTCAAGTTTCCGGAGGATGCATTCAGATATTTATGTGAAGAGATTGGTATTTTGGTAGGTGTCACATTCAATCTGCCTGTTTTACAAGGCAATATAAAGATGTAATGAAATTAATTTTCATAACTGATAAAATGGCATATCTTTACAATATTTTGTCTTTTTATTCAAAATTTTAATTTCAAAGATAATTTACTTTCTTAGTTGAATTTACCTAAGAGTTTTAATAGTTATTGTATGAGACTAAACTTTAATTTCATTTTCATCAGTTTTTAATGGTATTTGGAAAAACCTTCTGATCTTGTATCCTTTACATTGCTGAATTCTTTTGTTCTAGTTTTTGATGGAATCATTAGATTTTTTGATGAAATCATTACCTTCTTTATGAAATTATTTCACCTGTAAATAGGGATAGTTCAAAATTTTCTTTTCTATTTGGTGTTCTTTCTTTATTTATTTCTCTTACCTAGTTGGTCTGTATAATATTACTAAGTCTGCAGTCAGTACTAATGATGTAACTAGGTTGTATAGTATGCTGAATCAGGGTGACTGTATTAATCCACTGAGGTAAAATTGTGTTTTTCAGATATTGTACTAATTAACTGTTTTGTATTACTTCCATACATGGGTTTTTGGTTTTAATTTTGTTTTGTATTTTTCTATATGAAGAAAGTTAAGTCTAACTATTTTTCTTTTTTATTGAGATGACCTCATGGATTCTTTGTTTCTCCTGTTACTGTGATGTGCTATCTTTCTCAATGTGCATAGTTTAGACCCTCATTTCATCATGGGGACAAATCCTATATGTCATGGAAATTAAAATTTTATGTGCTGTTAGATTTAATCTTCTATTATTTTGTTTTGAGATCATTAGAGATATTGATATGTACTTTTGCTTTTTGGTTGTGTACTTACTAATCTGGTTTGAGTATGAAGATAATATTGTCATTGTAGAATAAAATTGCCAAGAATCTCTGGAAGTTTAAAAAGAATTGACTTTAGTTCTTTTTAACAGTTTAGTAAAATTCATTAATGAAACCATCTTATTAGTCAGGGTTCTCTAGAGTAAAAGAACTTATAGAATAAATCTTTCTATATATACAGAAAGGGGATTTATTAAAATAACTTATAGGGAGTGGCTCAGTTAACCCAAAAATAGCTACCTATGAACAAAAACATCCAGCAATTGCTCTGTATATGACACTGGATATCTTAACTAGTGTTCAGTACAGCCCCCCCACCCCCAAATGGGCTATAATGCCAATAAACTAAAGGACTTTCTGGGGAGGCAAAGCAAGCAGGTGAAGACTGAGGATTCCTTCTTCCATGTCATTATATAGGCTTACAGTAAGAGGTGTGACACAGATATGAGATGTGTCTTCTTCCCACCTCAAAAGATCTGGATTAAAGGTATTTCTTCCAACCTCAAAGATCTACATTAGAAGTCGATCTTTTTCACTTTAAATGATACAATTAAACAAAAAAATCCCTCACAGGTATATCCAGCCATTTTGTGTTTTAGTTAACTTCTGATGTAGTCACCTTGTCAGTTAAGAGTAGCCATCACACCAGCTCAACTAATCTTGGGATATACTTTATTGGGAAAAACTGTATGACCGGTTCATTTTGTGTCTTGCTATTTGCACCTTCATTTACTCAGTAACTTCATGGCTCCATATTTATGTATTGTATGAACTCCAAAACAGAAATTTCTTCTAGATTTTCAATTGGTTAGTATAAAACTGCTCTGAAATTTCATCTTACTCCAGGACAGAATGACCAAGATCAAACAAATAAATGATGGAAGATGATGGGGAGTGAGCGGAGATAGAGAGACACTTATTCACTGCTGGTGGAGTGCAAACTCATGCAATTACTATGGAAATCAGTATGCAGTTTCCTCAGAAGCTGAGAATGAATCTATCACTTGAGCCAGCTATACCACTTTGGGGGCATATACTCAAAGGTCCTTGCTACAGATAGGTGTGGTCTATTCAGCATAGTCAGGGAGCAGAAATAGCTTAGATGTCTAGGAGCTGATTAATGGGTAATGAAAATGTGGTATAGTTATAGTCAAACATTATTCTGCTATTAAAAGCTGAAATTGAAATTCGTAGATTAATAGATTGAATTATAAACAATCATCCTTATTAAGGTAATTCAACTCAGAAAGACTAATTGGCATGCTTTGTCTCCTATGTCATCTTAGTGTTCAAACTTTAATGTTATTTGTCATTTGTAATACCTATAGAGGTGTGGTGGTTTGAATGAGTTTGGCCCCCCTAAATTATTTTGCCCACAGTTGACAGAAATATTTGGTAATAAGTAGGGTGTGTGTGTGTGTGTGTGTGGTGTGTGTGTGTGACTGAGGACAGGCTTAGAGTTTCAAAAAACTCCTGCCATTCCCAACATTCTCTGTGCCTCCTATTTGTGGATCAAGATGAGAGCTCCTAGCTGTCCTTGTCATGATGCCTTTGGTCGGCCATTATGGACTCTAACTTTCTGAAACCATAAACCCAATTAAATGCTTTTTTAAAAATATAAATTGCCTTGGCCAATGTGTTTTTTCACAGCAATAGAATAGTAATTAAGGCATTAAGTAACTAATAAGGGGTCATGGAGGAATAGGGAATCTTTTAAGAATGGTGAGAAATTTTGAAGGTGAAAAGTGGAAAAATCACATCAGAAGGATTAAGTGGGGTGGGATTCAGAGGACAAGATAAAGGAGGGACATGGGGAGTTATAGCTAACACTAAAGGCCTTTTGAAAAAAAAAACACAGGGAAACCTACTACTGTGGAAGCTACCTGAATACACAAATTAAAAGATTTTAGATGGAGTTACCCTATAACAGAGGCACAATACCCCAACTAGACACTGTAGGCTACTAAATAAGGACCCCATTGCCAGAAATGGGTTACTTCTTTTTGAGTTGTTGGCCAATGGGGCTCCATGGACCCCAAACATTATTGTCTATTACCATTGCTCTCGGTTATGACCTATAAGTTAAAGTTACAACTTTATTGCTGAAGACAGCACCTGCTACAGGTATAGAACATGGAGAAATCAGCTGATACTCAGTTGGCAGCTACAGGCCTATTAGCTAGTTTTTGTGGTGCATAAGGATGCTTTGGTGCTACTGGAGGAGAAGTGTAAACGTCAGTCTCACTTAGATGTGAGTGCTGCAAGTTACAACAATGCCTGACATTAGGAAAGAATAGCACTGCGGTGACAATGCCACAGATGTTGTGGTTGTAACCAGCCACTTTCTGAGTGGATTAAAGGCCCACACCATGAGGGGGAACCCAGACCTGACACTGTCCGTAAGGACAAGAACCTGTGGCTAGACAGGTCATAGGCCTCTAGGAGATAATCTAGTACGACTATTTTGGTAAGTAGACATAGAGTTAAAATGAATCCTAATGACTTATCACACTACCCATAGGGTGTACTATTTCATTTATTTGCACTCTAACTTTCCAGTTCCTGTAGGAGTATATTAGATTTTTTTAATTTGAAAAATTTCAATTTTTATGTGAGCATTTTTAGTAAAGCTAAATAAAATTTCCTCCTAGTACTGATTTTTTCTATATTTTGTAGTTCAGTGTGATGTGCTTCCAATTTTGTTTGAAGAACTTTTACATTTTTCCATAAAAAGGAAAATTTCTTCACTAATAAATGATCATTATAAATAATATTAATTTCCTTCTACTCATACAATTTTAAGTTCCCTCTTATGGTTTCTACTTGTATTCCATTGTGATTTGAAATAAAATATGTTGTGACTTCAAATTACAAAATTTTTCAGACTTTTTTTTCATAGAGTACTCCACCTTTTAGTGAGAAGGATATGCATTATGAAACATTTGGGTGATGTCCTAAGATTTATTTTATTCTATAGGTCATAGCCCTTCTTTGAAGGAATTCAGGGCAGGAACTACAGGCAAGAACTTGGAGGCAGGAACCAAAGCAAAGACTATGGAGGAACACTGCTGACTGGTTTGTTACCACTACTTGCCCAGTTTGATTTTTTTATGTAAGCTCAAAGCACTTACCTAAGGGTAGCATTACCCACAGTGGGCCAGGCCTTCCCACAGCAATCATTAATCAAGGAAATACCTCACAACCATACCCACAGAACAGTCTGATTGAGGAAATTCCTTAATTGAAATTGCTTCTTCCTAAATATATCAAGGTTTGTGTCAGATTGATAAAATCTAACCAGCACAAATTAAATATTCATGAATGTTTTGTAGGTTCATCTGATTCCTGCTACAGTTTAAATCTGATATTTTTTTGTGCATTTTTTCCCTTGATTACCTACACCTTGTTAAAAATTTCAATTCCTGACTATTATTTTATTAAAATAACATTTCTATGAGATATAATATGACTATTTGCCCTACATAGTTACCTATTTCATTAATAAATGTAAATATATTTGTAATTATTATTTCATGTTAATTAATTAATACATTTTTGTTGTATAGTAACCTCTTTGTTGCTTTACTGTTTTTTATTTAATAATAATCTTTTTATCTCATAGAAATGTCACTCCATTTAATTTCTGCTCATGTTTAATTTCTGTTTGCATGATATACTGTTTTCTAGTATTTAATTTTTAGTTATAATGTATATGTTTGTCTTTACTAATGACATAAATTCTGCATAGGAAAATTATTATTTTCTCCAATTTTGTCGATCAGTTTAGGTAGTCTTCATCTTTTAAGTGCAAGAGTTTAATTTGTTTCTATTCAGCAGTACTTTTGGAAAACATGAATATATACAAGTGAATGTCTGTTTTATTGCTATTTTTTTGTCCTTTGTTAATTTATTCCTCTCTGGGTGCTCAATATTGTGTCTTGGTTGTAATTTGATATCAGTATTATTTATTTTTCTCTTTTGTATATATGTAATTTATTGTTAACTTTGGTAATTTCGTGTGTTTTCATGATAGTTGTTAACATTCTAATGATTCTATTTTAGAATTCCCTTAGGCATTTCTTGTAAAGCTAGTCTGGAGTAGCATAATAACACCCAACAAAGCATAATAGACTTCAGAATAAAGGAAAGTATAAGTAACAAAAAGAACTGCACAATGATGACAATGTCACTCAATTAGTAATATATGGCAATGTTTAGTGGAAACACATGTTTTTAATTTCAAAATATAAAAGTACTATTTTTATGGCTGGGGAAAACATGTCATGAATTTCATCTTTTTAAAAAACTGACTAATAGAAAATTAGCAAGGACACATTAAAGCCTAACATAATAATGCAGTAGAATCGAAACATAATTAAATATTAAAACAAATAGGATTTACTGAAAATCCTTTCCAAATATCCATGAACATCAGCAAAAAGGGATCATAGCTTACTCCATAAAAGCAAACCTCAATAAACTGTGGAGGAGACCCTTTACATGGTTATACTCTAATCACAAAAGAATGAAACCAGAAGCTAATCACAGAGGAATCACCAGGAAATGTGCAAATTAGAGAAATTAAACAACAGGCTTTTAAGTGTTTTATGAATCAATGAGGAAATTTTAAAATTTAAAAAAATGTATAGATAGCTAAACTAAAAGGAAAATACTTTTGAAAATATTGAAATGAACTCTGAAGCATTGATGTAGATACCAATAACAATAGATATGCTTTGTCAGAGGAAAATTATCAGATCAATAATACATATCTATTATCAAAGAATTGTACAGAGTGAGTAAACTCAAAGAAAACTTGAAAATTTGTAAGTAATTAAAATTGAGAGTTTATTAAGAATTTAAAAGCTTAAAATCTAATTCTTAGGAACAAGGCATTTAAGTGAGCTTCAGCTCAGGGGATTCTGAACTCTGCATCTGAAGAGCATGGCACATATCACAGTGGGCAATAGTAGTATCCTGCATGCTTGTGGGGTCTACTGGAAAACCCCAGCTGACAACTCAGAAGATGGTTTCTCAGAAATGGTGTTCAGTTTTTGTTAGATTGTTTTCAGCTATTAGAAGGAGCATTGTCAACACAGGTGAGAAAATTTCAGCTAAACTATATAGGTATATTTATACACAGACTCATGTGTATTATAGTTTTTGTTGTTGTTTGAGTAGATAATAGTATGAATCTTTATGACATTTTCAGATTTATTATTTTTCCCTCCTCCCATATATATCCTCCACCCCTATCTCTAATTAGTGGCCCCCTTTTTCCCATTTCTCCAGTATAATGACTTGTACATGGCTATTCATTCTTGTTATTCGCTAACATCCTACTCCAGAGATGTTTGCCCCTTTTTACTTCCCTAGTATCTGTAATTATTCTAGGATATGTGCTCACATCTGGAGATTTGGAGCTAGGAACCTCTGATGAGGGAAATCATATATTTGTCTTTAGGAGGTAAGCAATCAACATTCTTACCCAGCTATGATACCTATGAACCAAAGCAAGACCAAAAAGGTACAATAAACCTAAGGGTATAGTATTGGCATGCATATCTTAAGGGTAGCCAACAGTTCTCTAATTGGAGTTAAGATCTTCTGAACAAGAAGGAAATCACATATTTACTAGAAACCTATGTAGCTAACCAGTGCTAGTGATGCCATGGATCTAGAGAAGAACTTACAACCACTGCTTATTTCCTAACTAAACTCTAAATATTTGTCTTTATACCCATGTATAAGTATAGTCCCTGCACTTCATCAAGAAAATTTCTCTGCAATAGATGGAAACCATTACAGGAATCTACAACAAATCAAAATTTAAAATTGCTGAGCCCAGTCCCACAAAACAATTCCTGCACCCAAGTCTCAGGAAACATTGGATAAGAGATGTCAGAAAGATTTTAAGATCCAGAGGATCAGGGAATATTTGGAGAGATTGTGTCTCCTAGGATTATCAAAAGCCACATCCATAAAGTCTTACCAACATGACTGCCTAAATATGTGCTGAACATGGACAAAGTGGATTGGGAAAAAACCATATGATCTCAACTCTACCCAAAGAACTTCAGGCATGTAAGCAATGCATGTAAGGAGAGAAGAGCTCTCCAATTAGTTATCTACTATCAAAGGTCAGCTCTGAAAACATACATACAAGTGTCACTACACAGACTGAGAAGACTGGATCTATGTATTTAGGAATATACAACATTTATACATACATACATATCAATAATTAATGAAGAAGAACAAGGAGTAATATATAGGAATGTTTGGAGGGTAAAATAGAAAGAATGAAATGATGTAATTATAATCTCAAAAAATTAAAATTATTAATTAAAAAACAGGTCACAGCTCATCTTAAAGGTACAACTTGTCTTCATAAATGTAGTACTTATACAATTTGGGGGCCACTCAGCAGGGAAGTTCAATGTGAAAATTTAAGTGATTGCAATATATTCAATAGTGGTGGCTTTCTGAAAATATTCAGTATATCTGAAAGGGCTAGTTTCTCTGGATAGAATCTTCCTGTTTCATCTGTATGATGAGCTCAATATAACTCTCAAACCTGCTGCAAAATATTGCTATTCTGCAGCATTTGCAACAAGTTATTCTTGTCTCCACCTAATAGTTCTCAAGCTGTAAATTTCTATTAAACAAATCAAGCCTGGACTCTGCACTTTCTTCTATTTTGTTACTTCTAAAAATAACCAACTGGAGTTGTTATCGTCTAAGACTTTGAATCCTCTGAGAGGACCCATCTAGATTACGTCTTTTCTTTGATTTTCTGACCCAATTAGGACACGACCTTGAATATGCTTATCTCTTACCATGTGAAGTATATAGGAAAGGGACCTAAGTCTACAACCCAATGTGCAACCCACACACATTTAATAATCCCACCTGGGCAGAGTAATTGAAGCATTAATCCTACAACTAGATTCTTCACATATAAGTAGAATTTAATGACTAGTTAAATAAAGAGAACAAAAAGAACTCATCTATTTTTAAGCCTATCAATTGTAGCAAGAGGGAATTTGAAAAGTGAATCAGTTAGTAAAATACAGTAAAAAAAAAAAAAAGAGAGAGAGCTCTTTTACAAATTAACCATATGGTGAAACTACTGAACAAAATTGGGATTTAATGTGTGCACTAAGCAGCTTGAGATATTGAACTAATTTTTATTTTCCTATACAGAGAGAAAGAAAATAAATCTTGGTTATGAGAGAAGCAATGAAAATTATTATCACCATCAACCATTTATTGAGCACTCTCTGTGTGCATAGACTCACAATTATGATCATTGATCAAAGTTGGGCCAGGTACTGCTGACCTTGGAACACCTCAGTGTGACGAGAAAGTTAGTATATAAGCAGCTATAAGCAAACCTTTATGTCCCAAACCACACTTCAACAAGGATTTCCTCAGAGAGGGACAGGAGAAAGCACGTATTTCAGTAACTGGTGAGTGGTTAATGTGACTGGATACAGTTTCCTCTTGCACAGCACTTTCTAATGATTTTCTTTGTCTGATATTGTCTCAATAGCTTCCTGTAGAAAGGCTGGTCATGTATTTCTGCTATACTATGACCCACTGTACCATACCTTGCCATTTATTCCTTCGTTTCATTATTGGAAACCACTCAATACATGCATGCATTTCCCTGAGCCTGTTTTCCAGTGTGTGAAGCTGTTTCCACAAGTTACAAAACTATTTTATGTATTAGAATAATAATGTCTTAGCATTGAAAAGCGATTTCAGTTCTTTGTATGTATGTAAAATTAGTTCTGTGATTTAAATATGCTGCACACAGTGTGATTGTGATAATTGTGATAGAACTCAGTCAGTAATTTATAATAATGTACTTTTAGTAAGCTAAATATGTAAAGGCACATATGTAATGTGGTTCAGGTGATGAGGTGGGGCACACACAGCTGCTGCTGCCAAGTGGTGCCTTCTGCTGGGTAACCCTGTGAAGGAATAATTATCACCTTTGACCACCTCATATTATCTTCTTGGCTCTATAAAAACAAAATGTATCAACACAAGTTAATTTTATAATGATAATACACAAGCAAAAGCCAGGTGTTTCTTATTCTCATCATGGTAAACATTAGAAGAAATGGGTCAGCTTCAGTGATCCATTTTGCATATGTTTAAAATAACAAACATCAAGTTTTTATGTGAAAAGTTAAACATGAAATTTCTAGGAACACAAATATTTTAATAAGTGATTTTTTAAAATTTTCTGGGATGACAGTAATAATACAGCTTAAAAAAATAAATGAGATGCCAGACAGTGGTGGTGCATGCCTTTAATCCCAGCACTCAGGAGGCAGAGCCAGGAGAATCTCTGTGAGTTCAAGACCAGTCTGGTCTACAGAGCGAGATCCAGGACAGACACCAAAACTACACAGAGAAACCCTGTCTCAGAAAACGAAACAAAACAAAACAACAACAACAAAAAGAATAGGAAAAAAAATCCAAGCAGTATAGGAATTTAGAAAAAGAAGATTTGAGTTTCTTAAAAAAAAATTACATGCCAAATACTTGGAAAATAACACATAAAAATTGTTTGCTTTTTATGTATATTTTGTCACTATAGCTTTATCATACAGTGAACTGTGAGTGTGAACCCAATGTTTTTAGTACCATTTATAGTGAGTGGTTCAAAAAGTTATTGGCCTCTATAGACGTTTATGGTGTTGAGAGTGAGTGACATTAAACACACGAAACATTAAACAAATAAATCTTACATTATTCAAAAACATGGAATGTTCCCATTAAAGTTTCTAATAAAGAATTCATTTTAAAAGAATATTTTGAATTGAAAGCAAATCGTCAATAAAATGCCTTGAAAAGGAGAGCTCTGGAAGATAGAGCAGAGAGAACAAAGTGAGAATTAAGTGTTGTGTTTGAATCAAAATAATGCTCTAGGGGCCAGAAATTAGAGAGATGATATATGAGATAAGACAGGCAGCTCTGCTGGCTTTGTAGCCAATTCTCACCTTATGTAACTAGATCCACTTCTAAACTAAAAATAATTAAAGTTAAATTTGATTAACTGAAAAACAATTCTGTTTTAAATAAAAATAAAATACACACGACAGTTATCCTTTTCCTTTCTTTCTTGCTCCATTAGGAACGTTTCTTTTTCCCTTTTTTTTAAACAAACCACTAGTTTTATTCTTTATTTTGAAGATTTATTTATTTATTATGTACACAGTGTTCTGCCTAGATGTATGCCTGTAGGCCAGAAGAGGGCATCAGATCTCATTATAGATGGTTGTGAGCCACAATGTGGTTGCTGAGAATTGAACTAAGGACCCCTGGAAGAGCAGCCAGTGCTCTTAACTGCTGAGCCATCTCTCCAGCCCCTTTTTCCTTTTTTTAACATCACATCTAATTGATGCTACACATATACTTTTTGGTATGTGGCTGTGGTGGTTTGGAGGAGAATGCCCTCCATAGGCTCATAAAGTTGAAGAATTGGTCCCCAGTTTGTGGAACTGTGTAGCCGAAAACTTTCCTGTGTCCTGCCTAGTCCACAGCCACTCAGCCCCAAATAAACACACAGAGGATTATATTATTTTTAAACTATATGACCTACTGGCTCAGCTTAAATTAACCCATTTCTATAAATCTGTACTTTGCCATGTAGCTTGTGGCTTACCGGTACTTTACATCTTGCTTCTTCTAGCAGCTAGTGGTGTTTCCTGACTTCTTCCCAGAATTCTCCTTGTCTGCTTAATCCACCTATACTTCCTGCCTGGCTACTGGCCAATCAGCATTTTATTTATCAGCCAATCAGAGCAACACATATTCACAGCATAAAGAATGATATCTACACAGCATAGTCAATATTAGTCTTTTTGAAATCTCCTCTGCCAATGAAATTACAGAACTTTTTAATTTTGCCTTGGCCAGATTCTGAAGATAAGGGCAGAAAACAGCCACATTCTTTGCAAAAATATCAGAACCAGTCTCTAACTAATCTGCTAATATTTTTCTTCTCAAGCCCCTTGAGATGGAATTGTCCACATTGCTCTTAGTGTCATTATCATCTAAGTTCCTTCTAGGATGGCTCAGTACCACTTACAGCATTAAACTGATTTCCTAGTCCCATGTCCTAAAGGTCCTAAAGAAAAACAAACAAATAACCAAAAAAAAAAAAAAAAAAAAAAAAAAAACAACAACAAAAAAAACAACATGGCCAGGCCTGTCACATCAATACCCCACTCCTGGTACCAACTCCTATCTTAGTTACTTATCTGCTATAACAAAAGGGAGTGGTACCCTCAGGGGAAGGCCACACTGAGATAATCCTGTAATTTGTGAAAATAAAAAGCCCAAGGAATTCTCTGTTCCTAAAGAACAACTCAAATCAAATCTTATACAAATATAATTCAAGGAGAGGACAGGGTCTTACCTCAAGCAGGCAGAGGAACTTGATATCTTCAGCCACATGGTTAGGGCTTTAGAGTCAAAAGGGTGCCAACGTAAAGGAGTTATAGAATGTTTCTCCTCAATCAAAGAAAACTGCTGAAACAAGGTTCTGTCGGGAGTTCTCACATGGAGGCTCAGAGATGCCACTGTATGATGTTGTGAAGTTGAAGTCTAGATTGCATGTGAGCACTCAAAATGTTGAAGATACTAGAGCCATGGGATACCTGCCAAGGAGAGGTGCAGACAGGGTGACACAGAGAGAAGTATGTTGCAGCCAATAAAGCCGAGGAATGGGAGATCTGAAGGGTCACCAGATATAGAGCTTTGGGATTTGGAGTTTCATCTGCTTAATTTTGGTGTTACATCAGTCTAGCATTTCACTACTATTTGTTCCTCTTTGTAGTGGCAATGTATATTCTGTGACATTGATTATTGGAAGTATGTAATTTACTTTTTACTTTCGCTCTTGATAAGAAGTTACAATTAAGAGATTGCCTTGAGTTTCAGAAGAGACTTTGAACTTATAAACTGTGTCAAGGTTATGATGGCAATGGAGGGTTTTGAAGTTGAACTAAATGCACTTTAAGTTATGATAGAGCTCCAAGCACATGGGACTACTAAGTGGAATGTGGTGGTTTGAACGAAAATGGGTCCCACAGTCTCATATATTGAAACACTTGGTCTACAGTTGGTAGAACTGTTTGGGAAGAATTAGTAGATAATTTGGGAAGAATTTTTAGCTTGTCTCTGTGGTTGGGATTTTTGATTTAAAAAAACCCATATCACCCCAATCAGCTCTTTTTCTACCTCATGCTTATTGATCAGGTGCAAGATCACAGCTACTGCTCTAATGCCATGCCTGCCATGCCTGCCATGCCTGCCATGCTTGCCATGCCTGTAGATGTCCGACTTAGGATGAATAATCCCCAGTCTCTTACTCTCTGCAACTTGAACAGTTGTGGGTCTCTTTGTAAATTTCCATCTACTGCAGAAAGATGCTTCTTTAATGAGAGTTGAGAGATGCACTAAATGTCATCATTAAGAAACCACTTTTAATATTCTTCAGGTAAAGCTCAAGGTCCTAAATCATGAGAGCGTGTCAGTCTTTTGGTAAAAAAAATGAAATTTAATTTAGTATAAATAAAATTAGCTTTAAGTGTGTGTTATAGCTTTTTTGATCATTTTTTTTCATTAAATTTTCTAAATTTATTTTACATACCAACCACAGTTTCACCTCCCTCTCATCTCTTCCAGTTCCTTCTCCACCACCACCTCCCATCATCTTCTCATCAATTCAGAAAGGGTCAGGCCTCCCATGAGAGTCAACAAATCATGGCATATCATGTTAAAGTAGGACCCTCCCCCTGCATCAAGGCTGAGAGAAGCATCTGAACATGGGGAATAGGTTTCAAAAAGCCAACTCATGAACCAAGGACAGGTCCTGATCCCACTGCTAGGGGCCCCACAAACAAAACAAGCTACACAACTGTTACCCACATGGAGAGGACCCAAGTCGGTCCCATGCAGGCTCCCTAGCTGTCAGACCTGAATCTGTGAGCTTTCAATAGCTCAGGTCAACTGTCTCTATGGGTTCCTCCATCATGGTCTTGACCCCTCTTGCTCATACAAATCTCTTCTTCAACTGGACTCTTGGAGTTTGGTCCAGTGCTTGGCTGTGGATCTCTGCATCTGCTTCCATCAGTTACTGGATAAAGGCTCTCTGATGACAATTCGGGTAGTCACCAATTTGATTGCAGGAGAAGGCCAGTTCAGGCATCCTCTACACTTTTGCTAGGAGTCTTATTTGGGGTCATCCTTGTGGATTCCAAAGAGATTCCCTGGCACCAGGTTTTTCCCTAACCCCAAAATGGCCCCCTCTATGAAGATATTTCTTTCATTAATCTCCCAATCTGTCTCCCACCAATTAGATCAATCCAAGCTTTCATGGTCCCATAACCCCATTCTCTCCCCTACACTCCCTTCTATCCCCAGTTTACCTAGGAGATCTCATCTATTTCCCCTTCCCATGGAAATCATGCATCCCTCTTAGGGTCTTCCTTGTTACCTAGCATCTCTGGGACTATGAATTGTAGCCTGGTTATCCTTTGCTTTACATCTAATATCAACTTGTAAGTGAATACATACCATGTTTGACTTTCTGGGTCTGGGTTACCTCACTCAGTATGATTTTTTTTTTTCTAGTTCCATCCATTTGCCTGCAAATTTTCATGATGTCATTGCTTTTTCAGCTGAATAATACTCCATTGTGTAAATGCACTACATTTTCGTTATCCATTTCATTCCTCTGTTGAAGGAAATCTAGGTTGTTTCCAGGTTCTGGCTCTTACAAATAACACTGCTATAAATATAGTTGGTCAAGTTGGATAATAAATATAGTGTCCTTGTTGTATGATTGAGCATCCTTTGCATATTGTTGTATGATATTCTGTATGTATTCTGACAAATAAAGCCTCCGTGGAGATCAGAGAACCAAGCTAGCCAATAGTTAACCACATAGGCCAGGTGGTGGAGGCTCAAGCTTTTGATCCCAGCACTTGGGGGGCTGACTCCTTTAATCTCAGAACAATCATTAGGTGGAGTCGGAAATACAAAGTGGCTGGAGATGGGATCTCTGCCCATTCCTTCAGGGGATCTGGAGAGGTAAGAAGTCACTGGTGGTTGCTCCTTTGCTTCTCTGATCTTTCAGGTTATTACCCCAATATGTGACTCCTGGTTTTTATCGATAAGACTAACTAGGATCACACTTCAGGGTATATGCCCAGGATTGGTATAGATGCATCATGAGGTAGACTGATTCCCAATTTTTTGAGAAACTGACATACTGATTTCCAAAGTGGCTGAACAAGTTTGTACTCCCCCCAGCACTGGAGGAATGTTCTGTTTGCTCCACATCCTCTCCAACATAGGCTGTCATTAGCATTTTTTATCTAAGCCATCTGACAGGTGTAAGATGGTATCTCAGAGTCATTTTGATTTGCATTTTCCTGATAGTTAAAGACATGGAACTGATTTTTAAGTGTTTCTCAGACTTTTGAGATTCTTCTGTTGAGAATTCTGTTTAAATCTGTATTCCATTTTTAATTGGACTTTTTGGTATGTTGATGTCTGGTTTCTTGAGTTCTTTATATATTTTGGAGATCATGCCTCTGTCAGATATGGGGTTGGCGAAAATCTTTTCCCATTCTGTAGGCTGCTGTTTTGTCTTATTGACAGTGTCCTTTGCCTTACAGAAGCTTTTCAGTTTAAGGAGGTTCCATTTATTATTAATCTCAGTGTCTATGCTACTGGTGTTATATCCAAGAATTTGCCTTCTGTGCCGATGTATTCAAGGCTACTTGCCACTTTCTCTTCTGTCAGGTTCAATGTAATTGATTTATGTTGAGGTCGTTGATCCACTTGGACTTGAGTTTTGTGCAGGAAAATAGATATGGATCTATTTGCATTCTTTTACATTTGAACATTCAATTATGCTAGCACATTTGTTGAAGATACTTTCCTTTTTCCAATGTATAATTTTGGCTTCTTTGTCAACACTCAGGTGTTCATAGGTGTGTGGATTTACCTCAGATCTTTCATTTAATTCCATTGATCCACTTGTCTGTTTTTATGTTCCTGTTCGATGCTGTTCTTATTACTTTAGGTCTATATTAGAGCTTGAAGTCAGGGATGGTAATACCACTAAAAGTCCCTTTATTATACAGGATTGTTTTAGCTATCCTGGGTTTTTAGTGTTTCCATATGAAGTTGAGTATTATTCTTTCCAGGTCTGTTGTAGATGAAATTCTAAACAGTCTTAGTAAATAAGAAAAACAGAGCCAAATACAGAGTTAAAGCCAAAGCGCTTATCCAACAACCTCACCGCTGTCACTTCACGAGAAAGAGAAAGAGAGAGAGAGACTTTCTTCCTCTGTGACTTGTCTTTTTATTGCCTTTCTGTTCTGCCTTTTCATTGGCTCTAAACCCAAGCACATAACTTCCTCATCACTGCCTGTCTCTATAGTACTGGATTAAAGGTTCAAGTCATTATGCTTGGCTGTGTCCTTGACCACACAGAGACTCTGCCTGCCATGTGATCAGATTAAGGGAGTGTGCCACCACTGCCAGACTTCTGCTTAATGGCTCACTTTTATCTCTGATCTCCAGGCAACTTTATTTATTAACATACAAATAAAATCACATTTCAGAACAAGTAAAATATCACCATAGTCTGTGAAGAACTGTGTAGTAGGTAGCCATTCCAGCTCTGATCTGGAAGTTCCAACCCCCATTGAGGCTTTGGTAACTGTCATGACTACAAGATGTGGCCAAAAGAGGGCCCTGAAGACCCGAGATCTGGATACACCCTCCTCTCTTGGTTCCCAGACCCTGGATGCTAGAAGTAGTCTGAACAGAGTTCTCCAGAGAACACCGCCAGACTGTGCTACGTCTTCTCCAGACCCTGTAGTCTATCCCTTCATTTGTGAGTTACCCCACAAAATAAACCTCCCTTTTAACTACATGGAGTGGCCTTAATAATTTCACCAATAGAACTGTGTTGGCATTTTGATGGGAATTGCATTAAATCTGTAGATTGCTTTTGGTAAGATTGCCATTTTTACTATGGTATGTCTACAAATCCATGAGCATGGGAGATTTTTCCATTTTCTGATATCTTCTTCAATTTCTTTCTTCAAAGACTGAAAGTTCTTGTCATACAGGTCTTTCATTTGTTTGATGAGACTTACCCAAAGATATTTTATATTATTTGTCGGTATTATAAAGGGTGATGTTTCTCTGATTTATTTCTCAGCCATTTATCATTTGTATATAGGAGGGCTACTGATTTTCTTTTGAGTTAATCTTGTATTCAGCCACATTACTGAAGGTGTTTATCAGCTGTAGACATTCTCTTGTAGAATTTTTGGGGTTATTATCATATTATGTGCAAATAGTAAAAATTTGACTTCTTTCTTTCCAATTCATATCTTCTTAATGTCCTTTTGTTGCCTTATTGCTCTAGCTAGAACTTCAAGTACTATATTGAATAGATCTGGAGAGAGTGAACAGCTTTGTCTTATTCCTGATTTTAGTGGAATCACTTTGAGTTTCTCTCCATTTCATTTGAAGTTGTTTGTCGACTTGCTGTATTTGGCTTTTAATATGTTTTGGTATGTTCCTTGTATCCCTGACCTCCTCAGAACTTTTATCATGAAGGAGTGTTGGATTTTATCAAAGGCTTTTTCAGCATTAAATGAGATGATCATATGTCTTGTTTTTTTTTCTTTCAGTTTGTTTATATGGTGGATTACATTGACAGATTTTCATATGTTGGGCCATCCATGCATCTCTGGGATGAGGCCTACTTGATCATGATGCATGATTTTGTTTTTTATGTGTTCTTGGATTCAGTTTGCCAGTTTTTTATTGAGTAATTTTGCATCAATGTTCATGGGGGAGATTAGTCTGCAATTCTCCTTCTTTGTTGCATCTTAGTGTGGTTTGGGTATCAGGGTAACTATGGCCTCATAAAAATTTTGGCAATGTTCCTTCTGTTTCTATTGTGTGGAGTAATTATTTGAGGAGAATTGGTATTGGATCTTCTTTGAAATTATGACAGAATTCCACACTAAAACCATCTGGCCCTGGGCTTTTTTGTTTGTTTTTTTTTTTTGTTTGTTTGTTTGTTTTGGTTGGGAGACTTTTAATGATTGTTTTGAGTTCCTTAGGGGTTGTAAGTATTTAAATTGTTTATCTGGACATGATTAAATTTTAGTATGTGGTACCTATCAAAACTTTGTCCATTTCTTTAGATTTTCCAGTGTTGTGGAAGTACAGGTTTTTGAAGCATGACCTGATGCCTCTCTGGATTTCCTCTTTGTCTGTTTTTTGTTTTTGATTTTGTTAATTTTGATATTCTTTCTCTTCCTTTTGTTTAGTTTGGATAAGGGTTTTTCTATCTTTGTTGATTTTCTCAAAGAACCCAACTCATTGTTTCATTGATTCTTTGTATTGTTCCTCTTGTTTTACTTTTATTGATTTCAGTCCCAAGTTTGATTATTTCCTGACATCTATTTTTCTGTGTTTGCTTCTTCTTGTTCTAGAGCTGTCAGGTGTGCTGTTTTATTTTTCTCTATTTTTATGCGCCTTAGTGTGTGACTTCTTCTTGTTTGTATCAGAGCTTGGTCATGTGAATTCTAGGAACTCTTTAATTTCTTTATTTCTTCCTTGATCCAGTGATGGTTCAGTTGAGAAGGTTTAGTTTCCATGGATTTGTAGGCTTTCTGTAGTTTGTGTTGTTTTTGAACTCTAACTTTTTTAAAATTTAATTTTATTTTATCTTACAATATAAATCAGTTCTACATATCAGCCACAGATTCCCTTGTTCTCCCCCCTCCTGCTCCCTTCCCCTTCTCCCCAGCCTACCCCCATTCCCAACTCCTCCAGGGCAAAGCCTCCCCGCCCCCAGGACTGAGATCAACCTGGTAGACTCAGTCCAGACAGGTCCAGTCCCTTCCTCCCAGGCGGAGCCAAGAGACCCTGCATAAGCCCTAGGTTTCAAACAGCCATCTCATGCAATGAGCACAGGACCCGGTCCCACTGCCTGGATGCCTCCCAAACAGATCAAGCTAATCAACTGTCTTACCCATTCAGAGGCCTCATCCAGTTGGGGGCCCCTCAGCCATTGGTTCATAGTTCATGTGTTTCCATTCGTTTGGCTATTTGTCCCTGTGCTTTATCCAACCTTGGTCTCAACAATTCTCGCTCATATAAACCCTCCTCTTTCTTGCTAATTGAACTCCTAGAGCTCCACCCAGGGCCTAGCTATGGATCTCTGCATCCAGATCCCTCAGTCATTGGATGCAGTTTCTAGCATGACAATTAGGGTGTTTGGCCATCCCATCAGAATGGGAAAAGGTCTTCACCAACCCCACATCTGACAGAGGACTGATATCCAGAATATATAAGGAACTCAAGAAATTAGACATCAAAATGTCCAACAGTCCAATTAAGAAATGGGCTATAGAACTAAACAGAGAATTCTCAACAGAGGAAACTCTAATGGCTGAGAGACATTTAAAGAATTGCTCAACATCCCTAATTATCAGGTAAATGCAAATCAAAACAACTCTGAGATACCACCTTACACCTGTCAGAATGGCTAAAATCAAAAACACTGAATTCTAACTTTAATCCAAATGATTTGATAAGGTACATGGAGCAATTAATTTTTTTGTATCTGTTGAGATTCGCTTTATGACAGAGCATGTTGTCAATTTTAGAAAAGGGTCCATGAGGTGCTGAGAAGATGGTATTGTCTTTTGTGTTTGGGTGAAATGTTTTGAAGATATCTGTTAAGTCCATTTGAGTAATAACATCTGTTAGTTCCTTATTTTTCTGTTAAGTTCCTCCCTGGCAGACCTGTCCATTCATGAGAGTGGGGTGTTGAAATCTTCCAATATTAATGTGTGGGGTTTAATGTGTGATTTAAGCCTTAGTAACTTTTTTTTTTTTTTTACAAACGTGGTTGCCTTGTATTTGGTATATAGATGTTCAGAAATGAGACTTCATCTTGATGGATTTTTCCTTTGGTGAATATGAAATGTCTTTCTTCATCTCTTGATTAATTTTAGTTGGAAGTCTATTTTGTTAGATGATAGGATAGCTGCACCAACTTGCTTCTAGTTCCATTTGATTGGAAGACCATTTCCCACCCCTTTACTCTGAGGTAATGTCTATCTTTGATGATTAGGTGTGTTTCTTGTATGCAGCAGAAGGATGGATCTTTCTTTTGTATCCATTCTATTGACTTTTTTTTTTTTTCCCACAAATTGAGTCCATTGATATTAAGAGATATTAATGACAAGTGATTGTTAATTCCTGTTATTTTTTGATTTTGGTGGTTGTGGTGGTAATATGTGTGTTTCCCATCTTTGAGTTTTTTGGTGTGAGATTATCTATTACCTGTGTTTTCATGGATGTAGCTAACTTCGTTGGGTTGAGGTTTTCCTTCTAATAATTTCGGTAGGACTGTATTTGTGGATAGGTATTATTTAAATATGTTTTGTTATGAAATATCTTGTTTTCTCCATCTATGGTGATTGAAATTTTTTACTGGGTATAGTAGTCTGGGCTGGCAACTGTGGTCATTTAGTGTCTGCAAAATGTATGTCCAGGACCTTCTGACTTCTACAGTTTTCATTGAGAAGTTGGGTATAACTCTGATAGGTCTGCTATTATACGTTATTTGGCCTTTTTCCTTTGTAGCTCTTGATATTCTTTCTTTACTCTGTATGTTTAGTGTTTTGATTATTTTATGGTGGGGACCTTTTTTTTTGATCCAGCCTACTTGGCATTCTGTAAGGTTCTTGTACCTTTATAGGCATGTCCTTCTTTAGGTTGGGAAAGTTTTCTGTGATTTTGTTGAATATGTTTTCTGTGCCTTTGAGCTGGGATTCATCTCCTTCTTCTATCCCTATTATTGCTAAATTTTGTCTTTTCATGGTGTCCCAGGTTTCCTGTAAGTCTGTGTTAGGAATTAACATTTTCTTTAACTGATGAATCTATGTCCTCTATTGAATCTTCAATCCCTGAGATTCTTTCTTCCATTTCTTGTATTCTGTTGGTTATGCTTGCATCTGTGGTTCCTGTTCATTTACCCATATTTTCAATTTCCAAAATTCCCTCAGTTTGTGTTTTTTTTTAATTGCCTCTATTTCGATATTCAAGTCTTGAACCATTTCCTTCATCTGTTTGTTTTTTCTTCACTTTCTTTAGGGGATTTATTAACTTCTTCCAACTTTATTTTGTGTTTTCCTTGATTTCTTTAAGGGAATTCTACATTTCCTCTTTAAGAACCTCTATCATCTTTATAAAGTTATTTTTTATTATTATTTTTATTCATTTTACATACCAACAGCAGATCCCCCTCTCATCCCTCATCCATTGTCCCCACCCCTTCATAACTACGCTCCCACTTGACCTACCCCACATCCCTTCCTCCAAAGAATAAGTTCTCTCATGTGGGGACAGCAAAGCCTGGTATATTGAGTTGAGGCAGGACCAAGCCCCTACTCCCTGCATCAAAGGTGAGCAAGGTATCTTACCATAGGTAATGGCACCCAGAAAGCCAGCTCATGCACAAAGGATAGATCCTAACCACACTGCCAGGGGCCCCTTGAACAGACACAGCTACACTCCCATATGCAAAAGGTCTAGTTCAGTCCCATGCAGGTTCCACAGCTGTTGGTCTAAAGTTTGTGAGTTCCTATGAGCTTGGTTCAATTGTCTCTGTAGATTTCCTAGTCATGATCTTGACCCGCCTTGCTCACATAATTCCTCTTCCCTCTCTTTGAATGGACTCCTGGAGCTTAGCTTGGTGCTTGGTTGTAGATCTCTGCATCTGCTTCCATAAGTTACTGAATGAAGACCCTATGATGATGACACTTAGGATAGTCACCAATCTGATTACCAGAGTAAGCCAGTTCAGGCACCCTTTTCACTCTTGCTAGTAGTCTAATCTGGGGTCATCCTTGTGGATTCCTAGGAATTTCCCTAGTACTAAGTTTCTTCCTTACCCCATAGTATCTCCCTCTATCAAGACATCTCTTTCATTGCTCTCCCACTCTGTCCTTCCCCCAGCTTGATCATCCATGTTCTCATCTCCCATCCTCTTCCCTCTATTGCACCTCCATCCCCAGTTTACTTATGGAGATCTTCTCTGTTTCCTCTTCCCAAGGTGATCAGTACAGCCCTTTTATGGCCCCTTAACCAAAGAATGGATGAAAAAAAATGTGATACATATACACAGTGGAGTATTACACAGCTGTAAAAAAACAATAACATCATGAAATTTGCAGGCAAATTGATGGGACTAGAAAATATATTGAGTGAGGTAACCCAGACCCAGAAAGACAAATATGGTATATACTTATTCATAAGTGGAAACTAGATGTAAAGCAAAGGGTAATCAGACTACAACCCATAGCTCATAAAGTTATTTTTAAGGTCATTTTCTTGTATTTCTACTGCATTGGAATGTTCAGACAGTGGAATATACAATGTTCTGTTTCAGAATCACAAGTTTTGGAACCATGCACTAGATGTTAAATTCCAAGTGTAATTTTTAAATTAACTTTACTATAAAATAATACTTGCAATTAAGACTATCAAACATTGAAATTAGCCACATCCAAAATCTATACATCTATGTGGGATTCTATGCAGTTAGAATAACCAAACTATTCTTTTTTATAAGCTTAATTTCATCAGTAAAAGATTAGGAAGGTAACAGTCTGTAAACTATTCTTTTCAGTCACCCAGTTATCATGTTTCTTAATTTCTTAATGTAAAGATACAGGGAATAATAAACTTATAGATGTTGATAATCTTATTTGCACATTAGGAAATGATAATCTTATTTGCTTTGCATATGAAAACAGGGCTAAATAATGCCTTTTCTCTTTACCCATTAGCATATCTGTTGATATTGTCATTGTTTAGATTTTCTTTAAGCAGCCATATTATTAGAGTATCATGGGCATAGCTTCTCTGTCATTTTTAGAAGACAGACACAGCCTCATAACAGATTTCCTGGGCTCACCACTATAAACCGATCTCCGTGTTATAATCAGTTGTGGTTTTCTGTAATGGGTCTACAGTTGCTGAAAAAAGGAAGTGCTTTGATGCCGAATGAAAACTGTGCTGTTCTGTGGGTATTGGGATAAATTTGGAATGCAGTTAGAAACTGTGATGGTCTGATGAGTTTCTGGTGGTAGTTCTTCTCTAACACCCAGGATGTCACTAGCCCCACATAGTTTTCTAGTTCTACATTTCTAGTACCAGGCATTGTTTTCCTTCCTTCTAACTAGACAACTGTTAGTTACCATCAAAATATGAGTGCCACCCTTGCACTTTTAGGGATATCTTGCCATGCTGGTCACTATTGTGTTTCAGAAGCATCCTAGATGCATAGGACTATTATTGACTATTACTGATTGCTTGTATCCATTGGCAGCTTTCATAGAACTTTCTGGACTATGAAAGTTAGTCTGAAGGAAGGAAATTTTCAAGTTATCAATCTACAGATATCTTTCTAAGACAATTCATACATATCCAAAACAAAAGAACAACACCACTGACTGAATAGACAGTGTTGACGAACGTGTTCATAATGACCCAGCTTTAATAAGAAGGAAAACACAAATTCAATAGTGTGTCACCATGTATGAACAGAAACTCTATATTACAATTCCATTCTGAAATTCCACTCTGTCTCTAATATGAGAAATAGCAATTATTTACAAGCATCCTTCAAAAGCTACTCAGTCTAAACTTTTACCTTGAAACCTAAATGCATGTAAAATGATTTTCTGCTATTTTATGACTCAGAATAAATAAATATCTATATTAAAATGATCTATATCTTATAATGTAATTTTTAAATTTATTACTGACAGATAAGTAATTTTACTTACACTGTATTTTGTATATTTACTACATAGAAGATAGCAAGCCAAGAACTAGGAATATATCATTTTAAATGATCCTGGACCTTATACAGCTTACATGCTTGTAATAGATACAAATAAATGGATAAACAAAGACTAATAAATGACAGTGTATAATAAATTTTGTGAGGTTAATGAAAGGATCATAGAGAATTATTTGGGAAGAATACAAATGATGCTTGGGAAGCTTGGACGCTCTGAGCATGGACTGTGGTGAGTAGAGAAAGTGTTACACATATGATCAGTTGGGTGTGACTTTTGTCTTGAAAAGATATTATATCAATGCAGTAAGTAAAAATGAAAGGCATCTGTTTGTATCCAAATCCAAATAATAGTGAGAAAAGGTCAAGAGAGAAAAATGTGACATATATCTATATTTTGGAGCCCAGTACCTCATTACTTGTGAAGAATAATTTATTGTCTCTCTTATAAGATTTTATGAGTTCTAATTAATGAAATAACACTTATATAAATTGAGGCCTTAGAGAGAGAGAGAGAGAGAGTTAGCAACAACTATTTTTATAGTAGGCTGTCAGGATTGCGAGGTATTTGAATAACACTTTTTAACCAGAAAAAAATGACTATTATACATTTTATTTTTATAAAATCAGGGCAGCTAAACATTTTTCCATTATTCTCCAAAGACATTCCATTACCAGATATCTACAGTGATCTTTGAAAAGTATGAGTTTCACCTCTTTGTTCAAGTGATATATTTCTATCCAAGTTATCTGTATGTTTATATAGTTGTCTTATCTATATGTAATATAGGTTAGTTGGTTTTATATATGATACAGATATAGACATAGACATATAGATCTATTCTGTTTCTTTGGTGTCCAAAAAATTCTAGATACTATAAATTGGTTATAGTCACAAACTAGACCTAAATCTCAATGTATATTTTTTCACAGGAATTAACAAAATAGACTTTTACATAATTTTGTATACACCTATTTTCTTGTGTGCATTATGCATATAGAGACTCATTTCATCAGAAAAAATTAATTGAAAAGCATAAGACATCAGGAGGGGTTGAAGCAGTAGGGAAATGGTATAGAATCAATCTTTAAGGAACATTTCATGCACCTCCAAATGTATGAGCACAGGTATGAATGTACACAGTTATGACTTGAGGATATTAAAAGTTCTAAGCTAGAAATAATCTCTGTTATGTTTGGGAAAGGAAGGTCTGTGGTGAGATATAGCAGTTAAGGTCAAATAGCTGACAGTATTGACATGTAAGGTATATACAAGAGAAAGGAGACCAGGTGACTATAAAATTTCCAACAATAAATGATTAAGAAATGAATAAGGGACATTGGTATTAGAAAGAAATGAAGATATGCTTTCATTCATATAAAAATTAGGTACTGGTTAGATGTTCAGGTAAATGCATCAACTATTGCCAGGAGCTCTGGGGTCTGTGACTATATGTCCACTTAGAATTTTATCAACATCTAGGTAATGTTTGTGGCATGAGACTACATGAAATGTTTCTTGTTTGAGTGAAGATGTCAGGGCTCCAGAGTTGAAGAGCTTGGGCATTTCAGCATTCATGCATCAGAATGGGGGAGCTGTGCCAGCAGAGGAGACTAAAATACAATGCAGCAAATAAACAGATAAATCTAAAGAAAAAGACAGCAGGTATAGCTGAAAGTTTTCCTGTGTCCTACCCAGTCCACAGCCGCTCAGACCCAAGTAAACACACAGAGGCTTATATTAATTAAAACTGCTTGGTCATTAGCTCAGGCTTACTACTGACTAGCTCTTACACTTAAACTCAGCCCGTTTCTGTTAATCTCTGTGTTGCCACATGTTCTGTGGCTTTACCTGTGTGCCATTACATGCTGCTCCCTGGATGGTGGGCTGGTGTCTCTTGACTCATCCTTTCTCTTCCCAGAATTCTGCTTGTCTGCTTATCCTGCCTATACTTCCCACCTGGCTACTGGCCAGTCAATGTTTTATTAAACCAGTGTACAAAAGTGTTATCCCACAGCAAGCAGGAGATGAATAAAATAACTGTCAACTGTGTTAAGAAGGTCAAAACACAATGACCTTCCTTCATTGTTAATTTAAAAAAATTACAAAACTGAGGCAACTTAAGGAAAATAATATTTTTCATCCTCTAATGTATGGTAAGGATAAAGAAAAGAGGTGATGGGAACACTTGCCTTCAACCATAGACTTTCTTATGCCCAGTCACTTTGCTTTGAATTGTCCTACAATGTTCTGTATGATTTACCTTGTAGAGAAAATATACTGATGTATTGCCTGCTTTCATCACAAATACTTTCATTGTGAAATAGTAAACTTGAAACAATGTCTCCATGTCTGTACTAGAGGGATTGGCTGAGGAAGCTATTTTACTAACTCTAAAGATGAGCATCAAGTACATTGACATTACAGCATCTGGAGGACAATTGTGCTATAATTCTAAAAATGAATTGATTCCTATTTGTTAACCTCCCATCAGGTTAATGTTAGAACTACTATTCTCCTAGACAGCTAACCATATACCATTTTGAAATCATATTTCCTTTATTTGCTGCCCTAACTAATTCTCTACCAGAGCCCATTCTAATTATCAAATAAACCACTGCTTTTTATTATTGTACTTTTTGTTTTCCAAATAAGTTATTTACACTCATATTTATGTTCTTGGGAAATCAAATATGCAATGACATATGGTCATGTGTTTTCTCTGTTGGGACAGAACATCTACTAATAAGGACTCAACCTTTGATCATTCTCCTACTAAACCTAATTGAAGAGACTCTTCCATGGAATATTGACTTCTCTAAATAAATGAGACTTGTAAAAATGGCTATATAAGTTTTTAATTGCTACTGTAACAAGTTACAAGAAACTTAATGGCTTAAAACAAAGCAAATTTATCATAGTCTGTCACTGAGTCACTAAAATCTTTCCCTCTTTCAGGTATCTGTAGGCCTCTCTTCCTTCTGGAGGCTCCATGTTTGAATCTGTTTCTTATCATTCAGAAGTTCATTTTAATTAAACTCTTTGTTTGTGTGGACTGAGGTTCTAGTTTCCCTCCTTACTGTTAGGATTGAGTTTTCCTGAGTATGTTCAAGCACTGCCTTACCCTAGAGTACAGCGTTCTTCAAAACAGTAGTAGTTTAGTTCTTGGCATACTCCTAATTACATAATATAATTACATGCCTAGTTTTCAGATTCGAACTTGCAGTTTTATCAGCAAAGCCTCTTCATTTTGTCATTAACAGTCTTATTTAGTTGGATAAGCAGTGGAGTGGAAGCTTGCTAAGGCATATGTGGGAACAAGAACAAAAACCCTTGTTATGCACTTGGTATATCTTGACTTTTATCCTATTATAATTTTTCTCTAATTGATAACAGCTTAGAGTTACATAAACACATGCTAGTTTGCATTAATTTACAAGGAAAAAAGAAAGAATTGCTCTGATTTGTATATTTTTACAGTAAAATAGCAAGAATGATTTGCTCTGAAAATCTAATTGTGTAATCAAAGCATTGACTATATGCTATAATTCTAAAATAAATCTTTAGGACATGTAGCTATTATCATATTATAACTCAAGATGTGTGCCTTGAGAATATTTTTTTATAATTCACTTATAATTAATGCCTTCAAACATTTCTCATATAATGATGATTTAGCTTACCAAGATACTGAGACCAGTCAATATAATTTTACCTCATAATACTCAACTGGTTCTATGAAAATGCAAATTAAAAAGCAGAGTATTAGGCAAATTGAATTTGCATGCATATGGTGTATATATATAAAATGATTCAGAATATTGGATATCATTACCCAATCATTACACTCATAGACCATAATAAGGAACAAGAGGAATTTGCCACATAAAAGACATTAACAAAATGGAAATTTTTACAGGCATACAATTTATATCCTAAGCTCTAACAAGACCTGAATGCCAAAATCAATACAGCTAAGAAAATAAAGGTAAAAGCAGTATTTCTTCTAGCAACTGAAGAATATCTCTGTAGGGAATAAACTTAATGAGGTTAGATATTATCTAGATCTTTTCAAAAGGATTTAAAAATACATGACTGCCTTTTCTATTGAAACACTGGTCTAAGTCACTACAGTCTGTTGTAGTGGAGTAATTCAGAGGTTAACAACAGAGTTTTGATGTTAGAGATCTGGGTTGAGCTTTAATGGCAGATTTACTCTTCACTAACAACATCATTTCCCAGCATTTCCTGAGTTCAATATTTGCTTTTCTTATACAGAGAAACATGAACTATTTCTTAGACTGTTACTTTTATTAAATACAATTATGAAGCTGTTTTTAAAAGATTTAAAAATTTTTGAAATATGTGTGTGTGTGTGTGTGTGTGCGCTCATGCATGTGCATGCTCACATACATATAGGTTCCCATAGAGAGTCCAGAAGAAGGTGTTGGATCACGTTGCTGGAGTTACAGGCTGTTGGGAACTGACTTATGTGGGTGCTAGAAACTGAACCCAGATCATCTGCAAGAGCAGCAAGGGCCCTTAACTGGTGAGCCATCTATCCAATTCCTCACTTAGCTATTCTCACAACATTTATACAGATGTTCAGAATATTAAATATGCATTACCTATTTTTTTTCCACTGAAATGAACACAAAATCACCATTTTCTTTCTTTTTCAATACTTTCTAAATTAATGAGCACAATGAAGATAGTTCTATATGGGATAATTTGGAAAAAAATTTAAGTTAAATGCAGGCAAGGTTTTCTGTCTCTATAGTACTTCAGTTTAATATGTGTCTAAGAATACACATACAGCTGGTAAACAAAGTAACAGTTCATATATGGCTTGTGAATTTTATTGTGTTTATAGAAATGAAGCTGTGGTAATAGACTGAGCGATGTTATCTGGAAGAAAACTGGTTTATAGGGGTATTACAATTATGTTTTATTAAATTGGGGGCTGTATACAAAATCTTAGCTATAGACTTTGGTGGTTTGTATAAGAATGGCCCTCAGTGGTTGGTCACCAGGAAGTGGCACTATTTGAAAGGATTAGGAGGTTTGGCCTTGTTGGAGGAAGTGTGCACCAGACGTGGGCTTTGTCGTTCGAAATTTCACTCCCATTACAGAGTCTCTCTCCTTTCCAGATGCTCTTTGGATCCAGAAGTAGAACTTTCAGCTACTTCTCCAGCAACATATTGCCTGCATGCCATCATGCTTTCCACCATGATGACAATGGACTAAACTTCTGAAATTGCAAGCAAGCCCCAGTGAAATGCTTTCTTTTATAAGAGTTGCATTGGTTAGCTGGGCAGTGGTGGTGCACGGCTTTAATCCCAGCACTTGGGAGGCAGAGGCAGGTGGATCTCTGTGAGTTTGAGGCCAGTTTAGGTTACAGAGTGAGTTCCAGGAAAGGCTCTAAAGCTACACAGAGACACCCCCCCCCTCTCTCTCTCACACACACACACACACACACACACACACAAAAAATAAATAATAAAAAATAAAATAAAATAAAAGAGTTGCATTTGTCATGGTGTCTCTTCAACAGAAATAGAACACTGCCTAAGACAGAGTTTGGTACCAGGGAGCAGAATATTGCTATGACAGGCCTGATTATGCTGCTTGTTAGATTAGGAAAGAAGCTGAAAACTTTAAATGGAGATTAAAGGGTCTTATTAGTAGGAGTGTGGAAGACAGTGTGTTAACATTCTGATCTCACCCCTTGGGGCCGCACTGCATCCTGGCATCAAAGCCTCTTAAGGAAAAACTCCACTCCCACAAGGTGTGCACCCCATAACCCCTCTGCTCTCTCTCTTCTCTCCTTTCCTGTCTTCTCTCTTTTATAATAAACTGTCCATATGGATATAGCATCTGGGCTGTGAACATCCACTTGTCACCCCACTACCATTCCTGCATGGAGTGGATCACCCACCAGCTCATAGCTGCATCTGCCTAGCATGCTGGCATGGTTTCCTGCACCAGTGGGATACCATGGCCCAGCCAGCTGGGGTTTTCCCACATGTGTATAAATCATGCCATGGCACCAATGTGTTGCAAATTATTACATGGGGAGGTGGTGGTGGGGAAACTCCAAGGGTATCCTGCTCATACAGGGAAACATGTTGGGCAGATGTAGTGGTAGGCTGGGCAGATGCATACAATGATGGCATGGTGGCGGCAGTGGCCAGTAATACAGTACTCAGATGCTGCATCCACGTGGAGAGTTTATTGTAATAAAGAGATAGAAAGACAGAAAGATGCAGAGAGAGAGAGAGAGAGAGAGAGAGAGAGAGAGAGAGAGAGAGAGAGAGAGAGAGTGCATACCTTACCAAGTGGGAGAAAAAGCAGGAGAGAGAAAGGAAGCAGTTGAGTTTTTCCTTAAGAAGAGGCTTCTATGTCAGTACATAGGGTGGTGTCAAGGGGCAGGTCAGAATATTACAAAGTGGTGTTGAGAGTAATGCAGATTATGATGGCCCAGCTCAAGAGGTGTCAGAGAAGAATGTTAGTAAGCATCCTAGGGACAATTCTTGTGAAATTTTGGTAAAGAATGAGACTATGTTGTGTTCTTTTCCATAAAAAAGAAACCTATGAAGCTGAATTGAAGAGTTTTGGATTAATGACATTGGCTGAAGAGATTTCAAGACAGTCTTGTATTGGCTGTGTTGTGTAGTTACTGTTCAGAGACTCTCTGAGAGAGTGGGATTTGGAGATAGAGACAGGATAGGGGCTTTGGATCTTGCTGGGGCTATCATGATCCAGAAAGCCCCATCTCTCTCTCTCTCTCTCTCTCTCTCTCTCTCTCTCTCTGTCTCTGTCTCTCTCTCTCTCTCCAAACCCCACCCACTGAGAGATCAGTTATTAATGATAACTCTTATGCAGATCTATAATGAAAAGAAGCAAACTGAGCAAGAAAAAGCACAAAATGTATGGTTTGGTCACTCAGGTGGTGATCGTGCATGCCTTTAATCCCAGCACTCGGGAGGCAGAGGCAGGCAGATCTCTATGATTTCGAGGCTAGCCTGGTCTACAGAGTGAGATCCAGGACAGGCACCAAAACTACACAGAGAAATGTAGTGGGTAGCCATTCCAGCTTTGATCTGGAAGTTCCAACCCCCACTGAGGTTTCGGTAACTGTCACGTCTACAAGGTGGGGCCGAGAGAAGACACTGAAGACCCGAGATCCGGATGGGCCAGCTCTCTGTTCCTGGACCCTGGATGGTGGAGGTTGACCTAGCAGAGCTCCAGAGAACACCACTGGACTGCGATACACCTTCCTCAGACCCTGCAACTACCTATCCCTTCATTTGTAAGTTACGCCACTAATAAACTTTCCTTTTAACTACATGGAGTGCCTTAATAATTTCACCAATAGAGAAACCCTGTCTGAAACAAACAAACAAACAAACAACAACAAAATGTATGGTTTGAAGAGAAAAGTAGTACCAGGAAGTGTAATGGAGCTAGAGTCCTGTGCTCAAGTAGATAAAAGTTTAAAGAAAATGTTGATGCTAAATGGAATAAACTGAGCAGTAACCTCAGGGAAAGACCTCACTCAACTAAGCTTCCAGCTTGTGAAAAGGAGTTAAAGAAAAGCTTAATCAGTGAAGGAAACCATTTGCACCAGAAAGCTCATGCAGATGTAATTGAATGAGCAGGCCACCCTTCAGCCTTGCAATCAGTGGAACTCAGCAGCTTTGGCCATGTGCTTCTGACTTCAGAGATAGGGATACAGGAAATGGGTTGTGGAATCTCCTTTGTGACTAAGGAAAGCTGCTCATGCAAAGAGTGTGTGAGGGGTAACCCTGCTCGGAGGTCCAGAAAGACCACTACATAAAACTGTGAAGGTGAAGCCTGAATTTCCTTGGAGACCCCAAGATGTTGGAGTTGCCAGAGTCATGAGATACTTGCCAAGGAAAGCTGCAGTCTGGGTGTGAACAAAGCTGGACAGAGTTGGAGATCTGAAGAGGACTTTGACATCAGACATGCATAGTATGCAGAGTTTGCAGTTTTCCTGTGGGCTTTAGGTCTTGCCTTGGTCCAGTATTTTCTCATGCTCTGTTTCCTCCCTTTTGGATGGTACTGTATCTTCTGTGCCATTGTATTTTGGAAGTACATTTGCTATTTTATTTTGATTTTCTAGGGGGTTACAGTTAAGAGATTGCCTTGAGTCTCAGAAAAGACTTCAATCTTGGGAGTTTTAAATTGTGTTGACACTGTGACTGAAGGAATCAGTGTACTTCCAAAGGGTGTTACCCTCTGGACTGGGGACTAGGCACAGACCACACCCAAACGACAATTTCCAACACAAAGATAGCCTTTAATAAGCAAGATAATGACTCAAGTTGGGTGATTCTGAATCTGGCAGAAACAGCAGCAAATAGCTCTGCAGGAGTGATTTTCAAGGGGAAAAGAGGTTGGTCTGTGACAGCATGAGTTAGGATGAGTTGGTGAATTCTGATTAGACATGTTTGTAATACAAATTACTAATAGGTGTTATTAATAAAAAGCCTGGAGCCAGATATTGGGGTAAAAACTGAGAGATCAGAAAAACAGAAAGAAGCCAGCCACATTCTTACTGCTTGGAAATCCTCAGCCAAAGAGAGCTACTTCCTATATACCTATGCTTATATGCCTTTCTGTTCTGCACCTCACTTCCTCTCTCTGCCCAGCTACATCACTTCCTGTCTGTTTGTACAGACCTCCAGACCTTTATGGTTAGTGCAGGGATTAAAGGCACGCATCACCATGCCTGGCTCTGTTCTCCAATGTAGACTTGAACTCACAGAAATCTAGATGGATCCCCTCACCCCCACCCCTGCCATGCTAGGATTAAAGGTATGTGCTACCATTGCCTGACTTGATGTTTAATATGATGGCTAGTTTTTTTCCCTCTGATCCTCTGATAAGCTTTGTTAGGGTACACAGTATATTGGGGAACACAATATATCACTACATATGTTAGTCACAAATAAGGAATTTTGATAGCTGGGTCTTCATGGTCAGCCTCAGGAATGAGTCAGGCATGAGGAAGTGGCCAAATGTGGATTCCAGTGGAGATTCTAGTGGTCTAGCAAAGAAGAAGTGGGGAAGGGCAGGACTCCCAGAGCCATGTTTGCCATGCCTGGCCTGTTAGAGCCCTTTTCTGATACGGTGAGGACTTGTGGAATTGTACTGAATGCATTTCTTTTGCATTGTGATACAGCTACAAGCCTGGAGGGCAGGCAGGAAGTGGCTTCACGACAATAGTGTAATGTAAATACTCTAAATTCTTTATATTAGTAAAGATTCAACTGAAGCCATGGAATTCAAGCATAAAAGTAAGATCAGATTAAAAACGTTTTACAATAAAATAAGAGAAATTATGTTCCTTGGATAAACTGTTAGCAGTGGAGTTTGCATGAAGTAACTGCATGCTGCACATATTTTAAAGCTAGAAACAATATAACATTCAAATGATTATATAAAGAATGAGGAAAAAATGAAAAAGGATTATAAAAACACTAGAACTGAACAACCAGACACATGGAATTGTCATTAATTATGATGTGGAGGATTATGGAACAGGTGGAAACAATTATTGATTGGGATCTTTTTTTTTGGTCATATTAAGTCATTATTTACAGAATAACTTGATAAGATTAAATTCAATGATATTATGTTGATTGATAATTGTAAAGTAACTTTATATTCTTTCCCAAACACTTATTTTAGTTATATTAATTTTGTGAATAGTGATACTGAGGAAATAGTAGGTATTTGAAGTTGAAAGGTCCTAGAAGTAGATATAAAACTTCATTATGGATGAGTTAGAAAGAAGAAAATAAAATTTGACTGGCATTCATTAAAAAATAGAGGGTTCTGTGGAAAAATCCTTTGTATCCTATAAATATGTATTGCTCTCGCTGTTAATGAAAGCTAATTGACCAATAGCTGAGCAAGAAGAGATTGGGCAAGACAGCCTGAGACAGAATGCTGGGATGGGGACAAGTGGGGTCAGAAGAGATGCCAGCCAGCCACTGAGGAACCAGAAGTGTAGAAAATTAGGTAACAAGACGTGAGTAGCATGGTGAAACATAGATAAAAAATATGGGTTAATTTAAGTGCAAGAGTTAGCTAGTAACAAGCCTTAGCTACTGGCTGAGCATTTGGCCAGCAGGAGAGAAACATCCAACTACAAGAAGGGTGGAAGGAGGAGTTGGACTCAGGGTTCTAGTCATGTAGGGAACCCTATCATAGTATATAAAAAGGTATCACTCATGTAGATAAATCTCCTTTTCTAAATTATAGACATGTGTCTGTTTGCATTTACACATATATGTATATATAATTGACTTTTGTACTTTATGATTTAAGAAATAATCAAGTAAGAGAAAAATCATGAATCGAGAAAATTGGTTGAACTACAATTTAAAGAGTAGAAAGAGCCGAAGGTCAATTGAGCTGCTGAAAGCTTTGCCCTCAGGTAGGAGCCTGGACAGTTAATCCATAGAGACAGGAGATAGCATAGATTGTATGTCAAAGGCCTGCAGCTTTTCTAGATATGGTGGAGATCGATGATATCTGTAAAAATGTTTCAATTTTCTAATTAGTTTAAGGAATAAGGTTATCGTATGAGAAGCAGAAAATGTCAGGAGGTTTTGTCGGAGGATTGCAAAACACATTTTACATGATGCTGTAGTATAGGAGAACTACAGCAAAACTGTAGGCCACGTGACAAGTTCAGATGCTTGACTGATTTTGAAAAATAAATATTTGTTATCCATAGCCATGCTCATTCTTTATACAAGACAAGTGAAGACTTGAGACAGGAATCAGTGTGTCCATGAAGGGTAAAACACGTGCAATCTGATCATTTAATGAATGGTTTATTCACAGCCTAGTCATGTTGAGACAGATTTCAACTGTCACTCCTTCCATTCATTCATCTCTTATCCTCCTTACCCTCCCTCCTCTGACATGTTTCCTGAATTAGGGGTGTGTGAGAGTTGGTTGATATAGATGTGGAAGCACATTCCAAGAGAGAAAGTCTTAGAAGATTTTTTTTTTACTCTATTTTTAGTAAAGCATAAATTACTGAAGGGAGGGAGAGAAAGAAAATGAAGTGAGAGGGAGAGAGAATGAGCAAGAGCCAAAAAAAGAGAAAACATCGTGACAAGGAGAGAAAAACACAACTGCACAAAAATGACATGAAAATTAAACTGGATGCATTGAATGAATCACTGAGCCCACCTACAGTCAAATATAAACAACAAATATAGGTTCTGCATTTCACACAAATATTGGTCATTACTTTTTGAAGACATTCAGCTGAAGCATAGTCAAGAAGCCATTTAAAAGTATCTTTGGTGACTGGATGTTTAGGCAGCTCTACAAGCAAAGGACTCTGTCCACATGGCTTACCTTAGATGCTAGAACAAGAATTGTGGGATTAGTTTCTGTGTCCTGACCTGAAGAATATCTCTGTAGAGAAAAAAAATTGAATAAAAAAAACCCATGTATTTTCTCATGTGGGATAGATCTGCTTTGAGCTGTAGACTGGAAGGAGATTCTTTAGATCTATGGAAGAAGGATGAGCAGTGGTCAGTCCTTAATGGAGCTTGGATATGATATATGCCTATTGAAAGCTTGTCAAGAGCTTCTTCTTCCAGTAGTGCCCAGACAGGCTAGACAAGACAACGTCCAGTTATAATAAGACACCAATGTTCAGTCACTCTTGAAAAACTACAGCATTCTATAAAAAAAACTGGCAGCAGCACAAGAAAACACAAAAAAAGACTCAACACCAGAGAGGCATAAAACAACCAATCACATACTGTTTTCTTCTGTTTTGTAAAATACTAAGAATATACCAAGAGAAGTGAAACTGAGGAAACATGGAATCATTCTCAAATTTATGCAGGGAAGTCGCCATATGCAGGCAGGCTGCATTCCACACTTGATTTTAAACTACACTGATTGTAGACTATGTTGTCACACACTGCCCACTCCTCCTTCTCACTTCTTTTTTGAGACAAATTCTACCAAGAGATACAGGTTGGCCTGGGGCATTTTCTGTGTCTCAAGCTCTCTGGTGCCAGCATTGTTTCAGGCTGTGTGATTATATTACTTTATCCCTTTTTCTTTTCATTCTAGCTTGAGTTGAAGCTAGCATATCACCTTTTTTGTTCTTCATTATCCCCACCTCATCTTTATTTTCATTCTTATTTTTTCTGTATTGTTTAACAATAATTGCTAATCTTATTTTTATTCCCATCTTTACCTAAATAATGAACAGCTCTCTTTCCTTTCTCTTTACTTTCCAAAGGCTGCAGAAAACGACATAGAGGCTGTTTTAATTGGCTACTATTATATTTTCACAAATGCCTATGCAGTTAGAATTTTAATATGAGGAGTTTGGGAAATTAAACCTAGTCCCTTCAAGACATATAGATGTAGAGGTGAGTTATTGGCTACCCAGTCCACATGAGAAGAGTGATAACTAAACTCCACTACAACCCTTGGATTACTCAGGGTTCTCTGTATGAAGAGAACTGATAGAATAATACAAAGTTAACTTTAAAGATCTTTCAGGAGAAACAAACACTTTTAACACAGTAGAAGTTAGAGCCTTCATGCAGTAACTGATGGAAGCAGATGCAGAGAACCACAGCCAAGCACTGGGCCATGCGCTAGGAGTCCAGTCGAGGAGATGGCAGAGGGATTATATGAGTAATGGGGGTCAAGATCACGATGGGGAAACCTACAGAGACAACTGAATCAAGCTCAGGGGAACTCATGAACTTTAGACCGACAGCTGTGGAACCTGCATGGCACTGGACTTAACTCTCTGCATAAGGGAGACAAGTTGTATAGCTTGGTCTGATTGAGGGGCCCCTGGCAGTGTGATCAGGATCTATTCCTTGTGCATGAGCTGGCTTTTTTTGGAGCCTACTACCTATGTTGAGACACCTTGCTCACCCTTGATACAGGAGGGAGGGCTTAGACCTGCCTCAACTGAATGTACCAGGCTCTGTTGACTCCCCATGGGAGGCCATACCTTGTTGGAGGAGGGAGTGGGCGTGGGTTGGGGGAAAAAGGCTGGAAAGGAGCAGGGGAGAGATGGGGTCAATGATTGGTATGTAAAACAAATAAAAAATTTCTTAATAATAAAAACAAAAAACAAACAAAATATCTCTAGAAATCTATGTGCAAAGAAAGAGAAGATTGCTACAAAGAAAATGTTATCACAATGAAGAAAGAGGCTGAACAAAGTGCTAGGGGACCAAAGTCCCTCCATGCTCATGGCTTAGCACAGCTGACTATGTTACCAAAAGTAGCCTGCAGTTCAATGTAATCCCCATCAAAATTCTAATGGCAGGAATAGAAAAAAATAGTAAAATTTACCAGGAAACAAAAAAGACCCATAGCAACCAAATGATTCTGAGGTAAAGGAACAATGCTACAGTTACCGCAATACCTGATCTCACTGGCAGCATAGAGCTACAATAATAAAACACTGTGACACTGGCAAAACAAAAAGACACAGGTCAATAGAGTGGAAAAGAGATTCAAGTGTGAACTCATGCACATTACATGTTGTATTTTTGAAAATGATAACAGGAACACACATTACAGAAAGTTCTTCTTCCTCCAGTTGTATACTGGGAGAACTTGATATTCACATACAGAAGGAGGAAACTGGAAATCAGTTCAAAACACCACCAAAATTTTTAATACAAGACCTAAGACTCTGAACGTGTTAGAAGAAATACAGAAAACACTTCACGATATAAGCACAGACAAGGACTCTCTGAAATGACTCCAATTGCTCAGAAAATAAAACCAAGGATAAGAATTGGAATTGCACAAAATAAAAGTGCTTCTGCAGAACAACAGAAACAACTAAGTGAAGAGAAGAGAAGCATACAGAATGAGAGAAAATCTTTGGTGGCTGTTGTGGAGTATTAAAGATGTGTTACATTTGTTTATGCTATGGAACTTGTGTTTAATGATGCAAAGATATGTTGCATTCCTGTCTGTTGCATTTGTTTAACTCTGTGAAGCTGTGTTACTGTGCCTATCTAAAACATCTGATCGCTCTAATAAAGAGCTGAACAGCCAATAGCAAGGCAGGAGAAATGATAGGCAGGGCTGGCAGTTAGAGAGAATAAGTAGGAGGAGAAATCTGGGGAAAAGAGGATCAAGGAGCAAGAAAAGGAGAATAGAAGGACTTCAGGGCCCAGCCAACCAGCTATACAATAAGCCACAGAGTAATAAGTAAAGAAAGGTACATAGGATAAAGATAAAAGCCCAGAGCAAAAGTAGATGGAATAATTTAAGAAAAGCTGGCTAGAAATAAGGCACGCTAAGGCCAGGATTTTATAAGTACAAATAAGTTTCAGTGTGATTATTTGGGAGCTGGGTTGTGGGCCCCCCAAAGAACCAAAATGATAAGAGTAAAAAAGAAATACAACAACAGATGGCTATTTATCTGCTGGTGGACTGTTATATAAAGAACATAAAGATCAAAATACTAAAAAAGTCAAACAACAAATCAATAAATGGCTAGACAATAAACAGACAGTTCTTAGATGAAATACAGATAACCAATAAACATATAAAAGTGTTCACTATCTTTAGGCATCAGGAAAACACAAATGAAAATTATATCAAGATTTAATGTCACCTCAAGCAGAATGGCTATCTTAAGGAAACAATACTGTAATGGCAGCAAGGCTATGGAGAAGGAAGAACCCTTATGCACTGCTAATGGGATGTAAACATATTGTCACTGTAGAAATAAGAATGGGGTTTCCTCAAAAAAGGAAAGATCCTAAATATGTAACTAGCAACTATGGACTTAGACCACTCGGGGATTTATTCAAAGGAATTTAAATCAGTATGCCACAAAGGTACTTACCCTATTGTGTTCCTTGCAGCATTAGTTACAACACATAAGTTATTGAATCAGTCTATGGGTGTTTTAACAGATTAGTGGAGAAAGAAACCGGGCAGTATGTTTAGAATGGGGTTTTGTGCAGATAAAGTCTAATTAAATTATGTTGTAATTTGCAATAATGAAAATGGGTAGAACTACAATTCTTCTTACTAAGCCAAATATCAGAAGCAGAAAGACAAGTATTGCCGGGCGGTGGTGGCGCATGCCTTTAATCCCAGCACTCGGGAGGCAGAGGCAGGTGGATCTCTGAGTTTGAGGCCAGCCTCGTCTACAGAGTGAGTCCCAGGCTAGCCAGGATTGTTTCACAGAGAAACCCTGTCTCAAGAAAAAAAGAAAGACAAGTATCACATGTTCTCTCACTTGTGATTTATAAGTCCTATCTTTTACAGATACAGAGAATCATTTATATATTAAAAAAAGAAAAGATATATATGTATATCACCATAGAAGAAGCAATATTATAGTGGAAACGAAGGTCAGCTTTGGAAGGGAGAAGAGTAGGAACGGAAGACTATATATTAGCAAGGATTGTCCAATGTATGATATACTCTAATATATCTTTATGTACCCCATAAGTATGTACACTCAATTAATGCTCATTCATAATATTAAAAATTATAATTCATATTTCAGTTAAAATTTGTCTTAGTAAATGACTATCTTGTAGAACCAACTTGTAGAGTATTAAGGCTATAAAGTGCCTTCATATATAAAAATATATTTATTAGAGAAGATCATGAGTTACTCTTTTCTTTTTTGATAGAAGCTGTTACAATAAATGTTTATGATAATTCATATATTTGAATCCTAATCAGGTTTTCAATATTTTAAAATATATTTTATAACTTTGATTCACCTTAGGGATCATAATTTCTGGACTTTTAACAAGAAAAATCTAAATAAGATTGCTAGACAAAAGTTCCCAACAAAATTTTTAGTTTTCATCAAGTGAAGTAAAATTAACTTCATTAAGAAATGCTGATGCACTTCTTAATGACTACACTCCAAAATTATTTCACTCTGGTTATTTCTCTTTACATGCACCTATTTGCATGTTTTCCTTCCTTCTCCACATTTCAGCCTTGGCAAAGTACAAATTTTCTCAAACCTGTCATGTTCCCGAGATGTGGAGAGTGGAGCATATCAGTGGATTTGAAATGTTTTCTAAAGTTGGATCAGAAATCCCTTTTAGCACACTGTATCCTCCTAAAGTAGAAGCTTAAAGGATTGAGAACATATCCACTTCCCTCGATCCTACTAAAATGGCTGGATTCTAGCAGTGCAGAAATAGATCCCTTGCTCTTGCTAAGCTGAAAAACCAACTCTGTTTGCTTTGTTAGGAAGGGAACATCTTGGATTTGGAACCAGAGCTTGGTGCTTGGTACTCACTTCAATTATTGTAAGATAAGTGAAAAAACTGAATAATAATTAATGAATTGTTAATTAGAAACATTGTATCAGACATGTTTCTTCTATTATTGTACTCTGTTTCTTGTACAAAATATGACACCTGTCTGGTTTATTTAAAATTTTATTTATTTATTTACTTATTTTTGTGTGTATGGGTTTACCTGCATGTAGGTATATGCACCTGGCATGTGTGACCCTGGTGCCTGCGGAGGTTGGAAGAGAGCATCGGATCCCCTACAGCTGGAGTGACAGTGTGAGCCTCTGTGTGGGTGCTCTTCAAGAACAGCCAGTGATCTTAACAGCAAAGCCCTTTCTCTGATCCTATCATATCTTCTCTAACTTAAATCTTTGAAATTATTTTTACCTTTTCTTCAGTGTTCTAATCCTTACTCTTTAACAAAATTCATAATGAATATGATTTCATTTATTTTCCATAAATATGTATTAAAATGTGACTCTCTGTTCACGTGAACATGTGAGCATGTCCCAAATCCTCTTTCTGATGTTTAAAGTCATCACAGTGATTATTAATCCATATCTTCTTAGCTATAAAATGTGTTTTTCTGTTTTAATTACATTTTTGACACATGAATACTTGTTAACAATAGCAGAATGAGCTTTATATGTGACGTTAACCAAAGTGTACCACCAGGGTTGCTTTCGGGAGAGACTTCTCTGCACCTAGTGAGCTAGATACCGAATACAGACTGCATACACGCTTTGCTTTGTCTCTGAAGATAATTACTCGTCAGCTCAAACTTTATGATGCTGCTAGAATTTTTCAGTCTTTAAATAAAATAAATAAATAAACAAAATATATTCATACACACATATATACATATATATACATTCCCACCAGCTTAGGCTGCAGCTGTAGCTCAGTGCTAGTGAATTTCCCTAACACATGCAAGTTTCTACCTTCAGACCCCCCAACCGTAAAACAACAACAATCTTAAACCCACACCATTGAGGAAAAAATTAAAAAAAATAAAACACACTTGACTCTTTAGCTTGGTACATTTATAGGATCCACAAAAACATTCAGTAAGTACAGCTGAATTTAATTTGACAGTAAAAACTTCTTCTTATTAGTTTCTTTTCATTAAAATCATATTAATATCTTAGGAAATTAAATTTTTTATTGTGCCATAACTGTGAAACTGACTGCCAAGAAGAGCTTGCTGTGGAATTGTCCTGCTTGGCAGTGCTAATTTTGTGCCAGCTCCAGTCTTCCTAAGCAAAGTCTTGAACCTGTCAAGAAATCTGTCCTTTTATGAGCCTTGGATGAGCAGACTACATGTAGGCTGATAAGCTCTAGACATACTTTTCAACCACATGATTTTTATGCCATTTAGGGTTGTAAATTGTACATTTTCTCTTGGTACTCATGTGATTTAAAATACTATTTCATTATCTATCAATGTTAAAATATCTATATTAATTCTTACCAAAATATTGGAACATAGTAGATTGAAGTTTTCTTGTTTTGTGTGTGTGTGTGTGTGTGTGTGTGTGTGTGTGTGTTTAGTTTTGGGATCTTTTTTATACCTTGAAAATTTTATACTTGTATACAGTGTATCTTGATCATTTTTGCCCTCAACTTTTCCTCTTCAACTTGCCATTGGCCTGCAACATATATCCTTCTCAACTTCATGTCCTTTTATTTTAAAGATAACCTACTGAATCCTAATAGTATTGCTTACATGGATGTGAATATGGTGGTCATCCACCCTGGCCTGGGCAAACTGCCAATGGCCACACTGCAAAGAAAAGTGATTCTCCCTCTCCCAGCAGTCATAGCTGTGGACAACTCCTTGCCTAGGTGTGGTGCACCGAGACCCCTCCCCTTTCTGTGCTGGAATTTTAAACTGGCTTGCTTGATCTTCTGCAAGTCTTGTGCTGCTTACCACAGCTGCAGTGAGTTCTGGGATACACATGCCTTGTCACAGGCAGAAGACAGTGCTTGACAGCACTTCTCCCATCCTCCAGCTTTAACTTTGTTTTTCTCCTTCCTTGGTGTTTCCTGAGCCTTAGAGCAGGAGGAACATGAAATAGATAAATAGATGTCCAATCTGTTGCTGAGGTCTCACAGTTGCTTATTCTGAGCAGACCAGACAGTTAGGAATCCACATTTATCACTACCTACTGCATCTCTGTTTAGGGTGGAAAGGGGCGCAAACCTATGGACATAAACTCAAGTCCTTTTGCCATCTCTTATGCTTTTATGCTTGATTCCTGCCTGCAGGATTTGGGGCTTACAGAGTCTTATCAGTAGAAGTTTGTTTTTCAGTTGTTCTAGAACCTAAAAAGGGACATCAATAGAAACTATTTGGTTAATAGTTCTCTGTATTTTAAAAGTTATTTGTGTCTTCAGAAAACTAAATCAGTTGTATAAATATCCGTTACTTGTTAGATTTAAAAAAACCTCTAAAACTCTGTATAAATATAGTCATGGCATCAGTTTAACACAGCTCTTCTTTCCTGTGTAATTTATGTTTCTGAAGAATCAGAAGGAATGTAATAATTATCTCACATAGTCATGCTTAAAGCCAAGGACATTTAGCCACCAGTGAAACAATACTCTCTCAGCTTCCGTTCACTAACTTTGACAGTTATATCTCACGGTGTGTTGGGAGGCCTTGCTGGTCAGAAATTTCAGCCTATCGTGGCCTGGTAGCTTCCTCCAAAGCTCAGAAACATGGGAACTCCCTCTGGAGGGAGACTTCCTGCTCTTTAAGTGGCCTTATCTGGAGAATATCCCTGGACCCAAAGAACTGACCTTATCTGAAAACTGTTTCTAAGTCTGGATGCCTGATTTATCTTTAGCGTGACCCTCGGCACAGTTGCTTTCCGCTGCCGCATATATGGTAACTAAGACTTGTACTAGGAGCTTTGCTTACAGGGCCCTGCTGCCACATAGGAAGCCTTATGATAGGAGTGTGCCACTTAATGCAAATTAGGGTATGTCCCCAGGCTTCCCAATCCTTTATATTCCCTATACTCTGAAATAAAGCTGAGCTGATTCATCCAAGTCATCTCCTGGAGGTCTGTCTCTGCTGTCCCCACAGCTGTCCCCACAGCTGTACCCTGCTTCCGCTTCTTTCACCTTTGTGGGCCAATGAAACAAAGATCTGGAGAAACAGGCAGAACCGCAGTAGTATTCAAGCAAAATGTGCCCGATTACAATATAATTACCCATAAAGAAGCAGTTTTGTTTTGTTTTCTTTTGTTTTAAAGTATGGGAGGTGACCTCAGAACACTGTTTTTAGGAAATGAAGGGAGGCCGATTTGAAATGGAAAATGAACAAAGCTGTATTGATGGAGTCAAAGGAAAGAACCCAGTGAAGGTCCGAAGAGACATCAGCAGGTACTGAAGTGGGAGAGACTCAAGGGCTGCTGGAACCTCATGTATTTTATGACTTTTCTAAAACTAAAAAGCAAGCCATGCTACATAGCCTAATTTACAACACTATCTTGTTCAGAATTGTGGAATCTCAAAAATACTGCTTGAGAAATGTTCAGTTGTAGAATTGCAGAATGTTCAATAAGACGTCTTGAGGAATGGCATTTTAAACACTAGGTACGATCACAGTCCCAGAAAGAGAAGAACAGAGTGAGTGAACTCAGGACCAGTATCCACATCAAATAGCCAAGCACCATGGAGAAGTCAGGAAGCATCATTTTTTTCTTAGATCTCATGGTATTTGTTTTGCCTCTTGCCCTGGCGCTTCCAGGAACAAATATCTCGGCAGAGCATGGAACTAATGTAAACCATTGAAGTGAGGAACCAAACAGTGAGATCTGTCCACATTTCCATTCTACTCTTTCTCTTTTCAATTCAGAAAATAAGCAGGTACCAGAGAACCCACAGGCATTGAAGCAGGAACAGTCTGTGTGGTTTTTGATGATCCATTTTTCTTTTACATATACTTATTGTGCGTTATGTGCACAAAATAGACAGACACTACATTTTCTACAGTTGTGGTTTTGCATAGCAAATATAATAAAATATAAGGAGGAAAGAGAGAAGAGTGCATAAACGAATGTGGTTTTAATGAGTGGCCATATATATTACTTTTCTGGAACTGTCATACTGAAATACCTCAGACTAGGTGTCTTCAACAGCTGAAGTGTATTTTTACTTAATTCTACAAGAAATATGTCTAAGACATAAGTGCTGACAGAATTAGTTTCTCCCTGTAGCCCGCTCATGTTGGTTGGCAGCCAGCCAGCTTCTTGTTCTACCTCCACGTGATTTTCATCTGTATGTGTGCATCACCTATGGTCTCAAAGGATATAAATTTCCTGTTATTAGGATTAATTTTATCTCAGTGCATTTTAAATCTTCCATCTCTTTTCAAATAAAGCCACATTCTGAAATACTGGGAGTTAGAACTTCAACATACAGATTTTGGGAAGGAGTACACAGTTCAGCCTTAAACACTGACCTCTTGACACTGTCAAATCATTGTGCTCCTTGAGTGCTAACTACATTCAGAGTCATCCCCCAAAGCATGCAAGAATTAACTGATACCAGTATCTGCTCTAAATCCAAAGCTTACCTATGATTCCTCTAGAGGGACAACTATAAAACCTGACAAATTAGTGTCTCTGAAATGCACTGATGAGATGAACCTTAAAGAATCCATCTCATTTCAAAAGAGAAGAATCAGAAAAAAGAAAGCAGTTCTACATATATCCCCAAAAGACTAAAACTGAAAAAAAAAATCATTGTATTTAAATAATAGAGGAATTACCTTCTAAAATCTGATGGCCATGCTTCTTTCAGCCCTGACCCTGTTTCTGTCCCCTTTCTTCAAACCTGGAAGTGTGATCTGCTGTTAATTCCATCTCTTCCTGGATTCTGACAAGATCGCAGATAAATTCTCAAGTCTTATGAATCATCCATGCTCTCTACAGAGCATACCTGCTTGTATATACTTTTTTATTTACAGTGTGTACTAGCTGAGAACTTCCCAAACCTTTAAGTTCTCATTCTTTTTACTTAATTATTCATAACTTAAACTTCTCATCTTACTTTTTACTATCAGTACCAAGAGAAGCCAAGGCTACAGCTTTAAGTCTTATCTTAAAAATATTCTCAGATACAGCAAAACATCCAAATTTATCATTGCGAAATCAACTTTCCACAAAATTTTAGAGCACAATCCAGTCACAATAATTATAGCTTTATGAATGGGTCACCTTCAAGTTTCCAAAAATCACCATTTTCTCTTTTTATGTACCATTAACAGAATCACTTTTAACACAGATATTACCATCAACAGTTACTTTAAGCAAATCTACCCATTTTCTTTTTCATGTGTATCACAAAACTCTTACATGATCCACCTGCTATTCTTTTTTCTAAGACATTGCTACACTTTTAAGCATTTGCTATGGCAGCACCCCAACTTTCAGTGAGCAAAATTAGTATTAATGTGCTAATACTTCCACAAAATATAAAATGTCATAAAATGAGCTACATAAACAAAGTAAATTATTTTCTTCACACTTCTACAACTTGCAAATTAAAGATCCAGAATTTAGCTGGGTTAATTTCTCCTGAGAACTCTTTTATAAATTTTATTAATTTATTTTATGTCCAGACAACATCCCCCTCCTCTTCTCCTCTCATTCTTTTCCCCTTCTGCCACACCACCCCAATCCACTCCTCCTCTGATTCTGTTCAGAAAGGGGCAGGCCTCCCATGGGTGTCAACAAAGCCTGGCATATCAGGTTGAGGCAGGACTAAGCTCCTCCCCTTGTATTAAGGCTGGGCTAGGGAACCCAGTATGAGGAATAGGTTCCCCACAAACAGCCAAAGCACTAGGGACAGCCCTTGATCACACTGTTAGGAGTCCCACATATAGACCAAGCTACACAACTGTCACGTATATATGTAGAGGGCCTAGGTTGGTCCCATGCAGGCTCCCTGGCTGTTGGTCCAGACTTTGTGAGCTCCTCTGAACCCAGGTTATTTGATTCTGTGGGTTACCTTGTGATGTCCTTGATCCTCCTCATACATTCTTTCCTGTCTCCCCTCAGCAGGATTCTAGAGCTCAGTCTAGTGCTTGCGGTGGGCTGTGATGGTTTTTGAGAGTTTCTACCTGTGCTGTGCTACTGCTTCTGTGTTTAAATGTCTCCTTATCTTATAAATACAACAGTTGGATTCCATAGGACCCAGTCAGGAGTGTCAGGAGTGTATTTAATCGTGATTATATTTTCACCAGTTATAAATAAGAGTCAAATATTTTGGTGTTTTTTTTTTTTTTTTTTGGTTTTTTTGTTTGTTTTAATCCTGGAAGACCTTGCAGAGTAGATTTCTGTTGCTTTAAACACGTGATGAGAAACTTATAAAAACCATGTCATTATCTTCTGTATCTACTGCCTCAAACTAGGGAACATCTTTTAGTAGCTTCTTTGAGAGTTTTCTAAGCAAATATGATATGTGTGGGTATATTTGATATAGTGTTTAAATGAACAATCTCAGCCTACCTGTTTGAGTTTGAGTCCTTTGTTAAGTTTCTAGTTGTGGAGAAGGCATTGGAAAGAGCCACACTTTTGAGACTTTTACCCTAGTATAACAATTATCACTGAGTGCTCAGTTTTGTGTCCAGGGGTCTCATGAGAAGAAACATAAAACTTTGGAGATGAGAACACAGGGCCATTTCTTCTTTTATTCAGTAACTACTTTTCTTTTGAGAAACAACTAAATTTGGCTCATGTTATAATAGTAATTGAACAGCTAATCATAAAGCATCAAATTATTGTATAGTCTAAGTACCTTTTTGTAGTTAGAGATTTTTTGCCTTGTCTACAGTCAGGACAAATCTTGGTCACCCGCCAGTCCCACAGTCACTCAGACCCAACCAAGTAAACACAGAAACTTATTTTGCTTACAAACTGTATATGGCCATGGCAGGCTTCTTGCTAACTGTTCTTATATCTTAAATTAATCTATTTTTATAATCTATACCTTGCCACGTGGCTCATGGCTTACCAGTACTTTACATCTTTTTTGTCCTGGTGGGGGCTCCAGGCAGTCTCTTTCTGTCTTTTTGTTTTTTTTTTTTTTATTTTCTTTTCTGTTAGTCCTGCCTATACTTCCTGTCTAGCCACGGACCAATCAGTGTTTTATTTATTGACCAATCAGAGCAACTTGACATACAGACCATCCCACAGCACACCCAAGTGCAGACCATCTCAGACACCTGCAGTCAGGCCCGTGGTCCTAATCATCCTCTATGTGGACCTGCTGGGTAAAGCCACGAGGAACCCAAGAACGAGCTCCCACAGGACATACAGAACATCCCACAGCACCTTTTATTTTTGAAAAACATTATACCTTTGTTTTGTAATATGTATAATATTCTAGCTACAGTAATAGTAAACAGGAAATATGGAAGAAAATAATAAATTAGATAGTGAATATACATTGTTTCTGATAAACCTTAGAATAGTCAATTTGAAAATGTGTAAAGCTGATGCATTCAAATAAATTTATATGATATATATCTGTTCTTTGTATTTGAGCTTTGATAATTCCCACTATAAATCTCTCTTATGATGTTGGTAGTGGTGGTGGGACACAGTCACAGTCAATCAAGTGTTCCTGAAGGAAAACAAGTGAAATGTCTGTTGTTCTGTGTTGCTAAAGTTCTCAGGAGGCTAAGCATACTATACATATTTTCAACATGGAATATTTTACTGTCTAATGGGTTCACTGGGACTTACCCTGTCCTAGTCTGAGGGGCATCTCTAGCTTTATCTGTGTAGAGAACATTTCCAGAACCCTCCAAAAGCCTGAGAAGGAGAACTGGACTCTGAGACTTATGAAGTAATTCTACACTCCCCACATCACATAGCATTAATGACTTTAAATAGACTTTCTAATATGGCAACATTTTACAGCATAATTAATATTCAGTTTTAAATTTTTACATTTATGCATCTGCCTAAGGTTGCAATTACATGATTTCTGTTGAATTATTAATTAAGCATCTGCTTTGAAATCCAAATCACGTTGACTTTCTAACCTCACACAACCAGGATTATATTATTGACCATGAAGAATCTTTTCTCGAGGCCTAATCTTGTCCTTGTTGAAGTTTATTCTAAACCATAAGTTATTATGTACTGTGAGAAAGAAAATTAAAATATCAACTTTTGGTATATTAGCAGCAATAAGGGTTTTCTACTTTTTCAGAAAACATAGTCAAATACCGCAAACATAGTGAAATATAGCACTTGGAATATGGGGTAGCAGATATGATACCAGGCAATATCATTTGAACAGCCCCTGGAACTCCTTTCCATGAATTCTAAAACTCTTGCTTTATCATTGTTTTCCTCTGGTGAATTATTTCAATCACAGATTTTTCTCCCTATGCCATTATCTTTCATTGAATGAAACACAAAATCCTATGAGCTTATGAGAAAATTAATCTATGACATGAATTTTGTGGCAGTCTCCCTGGCTTTGCTCACAGTTTTTACAATACCATTAATAATGCTACCTAAGAGAAGCCTTTTTAGTCTACTATGTACTAAATATTGCATTGTACAACTTACATTACTAACTTTAATACCTAATTTGAAATATATATTAATATGTCCTGTGTAGTGAATGTAAGTGCATGGTCGGTCTTATGATCACCCAACCAAAAAGGTATACAAATAGCTGGATGACTCAGGGGTGTGCCTGGTAATTACAGCCATTTTTTATAGTCACGATGAGATCTAAATGTTCATGGATGCATCAATCAAAAAATAAAATCCAATACTTTATTTTGACCCTTTGGGTATGTCAGTGAAATTGTAAATGAAGCTTACTTAATGGAATAATCTGTGAATAGATCTAATGTTAGACACATCTTAGAAATGAATTACTGTGGACTATTTTCAATAAATGATGTACATTGTATCACTTGTACATATTTCACATTGTAAATTTGTGTCATTGGTTGAGTTGAGTCTAGACCAGTTCCTGTAAATCTCCTTGTGCCTCTGTAAAGGACATATGTAATCACAGACTCCTCTTCCTTGTCAGGAGTATATGGGGGAGCCAGAGTGTGGCTCTGTTCCCTACCAGTGTTTTTTGTTGCTTTCAAATCTCATTAATTGTACTAGGGTCATGTTTAGTGTTTAGGAAAATGGAGTGTCCCCTTAGGAAATTTTCACAAATATTGTCTAGAAATCTCAAGCTACTGGCATCGGAGTAGTGTGACCCAATCTGTTGATGAAGACAGAACATAGATTAACCAGGACTAATCTGTTTTTCCTGGCCTTTTTTTACATGGACCCTTGTGTACCTGGTCATTATGTGCCAGGCTGAGATGATAAAATTATGTGCCCAGTAATTTACACTGACATTCTAGAATTGTCCACTGGTCAATCTGGACTACTTTCCTTTCCATGATGTGAATTATATGGCAGACAGAAACTCACCTTAACTGAAAAAAGACTTCTCCAAAATAAAGAATCCACATCCCATTGCTCTATGTTACAGACAGTATTCTAATTTCTGCTAAATCCCCTGTCCTCTTGTAGTATACTCAATAAACTGTTTATCCTATCTATACTACCTCAGTGATCTGTCTAGTTCAGCTAGTTTCTCTCAAGAGTGAATGTTCTGACTTCATTACTAGCATTTGTACAGATGTGAGGCTTCTTGGAACAACCTGGTATACATGATCATCAAAGCTTTATTTAGTTTCAAGGAGAAAGAAATCTGGTATTGTTGATACTAAATAAAACAAAACAAACAAACAAAAAATCACAACAAAATAAAACAAAAAACCTAACAAAACAAAACAAAATCTTTGAGCTATTTAATTTTGTATTGTATACTCTTATGCTAAATGAAACTGTTCCTTTCTTATTATTACATTTTTCACTTCTACTTAGCAATAAAATTATTGGAAAATAACTTAAACATTAAGCGATATTACTCCTACATTCTTATTTTTTGAAGAAATATTTTATCACACTTTCCTCAGTGTGATTCTGACTCTTCTTACTAATGTTCAGTACAGAAGGTTTATGTCATAGAGGCTTAGGTGTAGGGCTAGGGGTATGAATCTATTTTCAGAACATTTGTCTAGCATGTTTGAGGTCTTGGGCTTGATGCCTAGTGAAAAAGATAAATTTGAGTGGAAAGAAATTGCTCTTAAGTTCCACCCACTCTTGGTACCAAGCTATTCTCCTTTTATTCCTTGTTGTATAACTTACCAGTCACTGAAGAATTCCTGTTGTCAACTCATGACCATTCCACAAGCTTTGAGAACTGTATTAAATAGCCCATTGTGTCTTCTATTTCACCAATTTCAGAAAGTACTTAATATTCAAATAAGTTAAGCATCCTTTTACTTATCACATCATTTAATGACATTTATAGTGTTGTGTTCATTACTTTATTATATATACCTCACAGTAAGGACAAATGTAACCTTCACCTGATAAACTTTATTCCACAAAAAAGCCTTTGGATGAGGAAAAATGGTGGCATAAGGCTGTAACTCCAGTCCTGAGTTAGTGGAGGAAGAAGGATTGCTTGTAAATTCAAGGCCAGTTGGACAATTGAGGAAAAGCACCTGAAACTTCTGGCTTTAATGAAAATGGTTTTATTTTTAAAATCAATAATATTCTCAACAGTTCCATGAGTGAGAACATGCCATATTTGTCTTTCTGAGTCTGGGTTACCTCACTCAGGATGATTTTTTCTAGATCCATCCATTTGCCTGCAAACCTCATGATGTCGTTGTTTTTCTTTGCTGAGTAGTATTTCATTGTGTATATGTACCACAATTTATTTATCCATTCTTTAGTTGAAGGGCATCTAGGTTGTTTCCAGGTTTTGGCTATTACAAACAATGCTAATATAAACATAGCTGAGCAAGTGCTCTTGTGGTATGATTGAGTATTTCTTGGGTATATGCCCAAGAGTGGTATAGCTGGATCTTGGGGGAGATTGATTCCCAATTTTCTAAGAAAGTGCCATATTGATTTCCAAAGTGGTTGTACAAGCTTGCATTCCCACCAGCAGTGGAGGAGAGTTCTCCTAGTTCCACATCCTCTCCAGCATAAGGTTTCTTCAGTGTTTTTGATCTTAGCCATTCTGACAGGCATAAGGTCATATCTCAGAGTTGTTTTGATTTGCATTTCCCTGATGATTAGGGATGTTGAGCAATTCCTTAAATTTCTTTCAGCCATTTGAGTTTCCTCTGTTGAGAATTCTCTGTTTAGTTCTATAGTCCATTTCTTAATTGAACTGTTGGTCGTTTTGATGTCTAATTTCTTGAGTTCCTTATATATTCTGGATATCAGTCCTCTGTCAGATGTGGGGTTGGTGAAAACCTTTTTCCATTCTGTAGGCTGTCGCTTTGCCTTCTTGACCATATCTTTGGCTCTACAAAAGCTTCTCAGTTTCAAGAGGTCCCGTTTATTGATTGTTTCTCTCAGTGTCTGTGCTACTGGTGTTATATTTAGGAAGTGATCTCCTATGCCAATGCGTACAAGACTAGTAGATGTGGAACAAGGATGACTGGACTACTACTCACATCACCAGGGAGGCTGCCTGGAAAACAGGACCCCAAGAAAGACAGCAGGAGATCCCAGCTGGATCAAGAACAGAGAGGGAGAACAAGGAATAGGAGATCATGGTAAATGAAGACCACATGAGAAAAGAAAGAAACAAAGTGCTAGAGAGGCCCACAGAAATCCACAAAGCTACCCCCACAATAGACTGCCGGCAATGGTCAAGAGACAGCCGGAACTGACCTACTCTGGTGATGGGATGGCCAAATACCCTAATAGTCGTGCTAGAAACTCCATCCAATGACTGAGGGATCTGGATGCAGACATCCATGGCTAGGCCCCTGGTGGAGCTCTGGGTGTCTAATTAGTGAGAAAGAGGAGGGTTTATATGGGCGAGAATTGTTGAAACCAAGGTTGGATAAAGCACAGGGACAAATAGCCAAACGAATGGAAACACATAAACTATGAACCAAAAGCTGAGGGGCCCCCAACTGGATCAGGCCCTCTGAAAAGGTGAGACAGTTGATTGGCTTGATATGTTTGGCAGGCATCTAGGCAGTGGTACCAGGTCCTGTGCTCATTGCATGAGTTGGCTGTTTGAAACCTGGGGCTTATGCAGGGACGCTTGGCTCAGTCTGGGAGGAGGGGACTGGACCTGCCTGGACTGAGTCTACCAGGCTGATTTCAGTCCTTGAGGGAGGCTTTGCCCTGGAGGAGGTGGGAATGGGGGGGTGTGGGCTGGGGGGAAGGGAAGGGGGGGGGGCAGGAGGGGGGGAGAACAAGGGAATCCATGGCTGATATGTAGAACTGAATGATATTATAAAATAAAATAAAAGGAAAAAAAAACAGTTCCATAAATTATTTATGAGTATTAGGGTTTGCAAGAGCTATGACTCAAACTCTGATTGGAAATGCTTTCTGTTTTACCAGCCCAATTGTTGTGTGTGAGAATCCTAACAAATGCTCCACCTTTGAAATCTTATACTATAATGTTAAACCTGCTAATTACCACATCTTTTCCTCCTCTTACTCATCCACTCTCAGTTTATCATATTCTGAAAGACAACTTCATATCAACCTCATTAGCTTTTTTTATCCACTTGCTAATTGAATGATTTGGGGACTATTTAGCTCATTCTTTGTGTCCTACTTGACTGATTACAATGAGTTAAGAACAGCATCAGCTGCATGTATTTGATATAAGTACCCATCAGAGTAGTTCCTGGCACATAGTAATCATCCAGCAATTATTAACTATTCATGTTAATCAGGCTTACCATACCACCATTATTATTGCTCTTTCCAGTCCCAGATTAACCCTTTGCTTATTTCTCTTCTTTCTTCACCAAAGTTCTTCAGTATTTGAGTGCTCCTTCCCCTCATCGTGCTTGTGCGCGGCCTCCCCGAATCACTTTCTGTCTTCTTCCATCTGTGTTTGTGAGTGCGGCTGAAGACAGAGACATGGGTCCCTAGAGTCTGTGGTTCCCACTGTCAACTGCTGTATCCATGCTGCTCATCAGTTCTGTCACGGGTCATGTATTTTTCCTCTGGTGGCAATTACAGACTTTCTTTTGCATTTTGAAATCTCGTCATTACAGTCATGTTCCCATTCTTCAGAGATGACCTGTTTCCTGTTTCACAGTATATAATTAAAGCAGTTAGATGTCTGGCAACCTGTTTTCTAGATCGCCTGTTAAAAAGGTTACCTGTCGGTGAACCCAGAGACACTTGTAGTTTTCCCTGTGATGATGAAAAGTTGATTTTCTGACCTGAAAGCCATTGCTTATCTTTAGGTCATTTTGGTTTCTCCCAAGTCTTCAGCAAGACTTTATCAGCCATGCTTGTTTCTTTTCTTCAGAATAAACAGGTTCTCATGTCTAGACAAAAACACTAACAGCAGCAGCAACAATGAGTCCTTTATTCTCCCTTCAGACTTTGCCTATTGCCTACTGCAGCCAGTTTCAGCAATGGAAGTTTGTAAGCACATTCTTTCTTTCTTCAGGATCTCTCCACACCTCCTTACTCCACAATCTTGTTTCTATTTCCCATTCAACAGGACAGACTCAGGTAAGTGAAATTATTGAAGGGCTACTTACAATGATAGCTTACCTTTAGTAAGCCTTTTAGAGTCCCTATCAACCGCCCTATCGTCTATTTTTATGTCGTCCTGGGCTTTGACCACCAACAGTTTTAAAAATCCACTTCGAAAGACAAAGCAAACAGTTGGTAGAACAGAGGTGTACAGTGCTACATTCTCTAACTTGTCTTTTTCACAGCTGGGAAGTACAGGAATAAATGGTCTTGTTGAAATTAGATATGGCCAATAGGACTTTCTGATGCTTCCTTAGGTAGGGTTTAATTTTTCAAAAGATTATGTCAATAATTTAAAAAATCATAGGCATTAAGGGACCCCAGTGTGGTGCTGCTCTTCATTACTATGGCGGTTTGTATGTGATGGTCGTTTGCACATGGCTTTTGCATTGGATTCCTAAAGTGACGTAGGGACTTGTTAATAGTGACTATATCACGTAAGCACCATAGACCCCAGAGGCAGCAAACACCTTGAGCTGTTCCATTTTTTGTTTGTTTGTTTGTTCTGTTTTGTTTTTCGAGACAGGGTTTCTCTGCGTAGCTTTGCGCCTTTCCTGGAGCTCACTTGGTAGCCCAGGCTGGCCTCGAACTCACAGAGATCCTCCTGGCTCTGCCTCCTGAGTGCTGGGATTAAAGGCGTGCGCCACCACCACCCGGTGAGCTGTTCCATTTAACACATAATATATATATATATATATATATATATATATATATATATATAGTATATATATATAACTACATATTATATATATAAAATATAAATCTCTCATATATATATATATAAAATCTCTCAAATATTTATAGAAAGATTTTCTTGGCCCAAACTAATTATTTTACATAACCTGTTTGTCACACATTCATACACACAAAAGTAAAATTTGTCTTTATCTCTCCTTTGTTATACTAATTCAATATTTATAAAAATTATTTGTCTATTTTTTACTCACTCTGAATTTTATGTAAGACTTGATGATTTCAAATTTCAAGGCTGTTTAACATAAGTCTAACAACATCAAGAATCATTTGCATGTATGAAGTTTTAAGTCATGTTATTCTATAAGGAAACTGTAGTCAGTGCTAAAACATAACTCAGGAGATCTGGGATAGGTCTTAAACAGATGAATCTGTTTCCAAATAGAACTTGAAACAAGATACTTAACTTTGTATAATGGCAAGTGTTTAGTCCATAGAATGTAACTGACTGAGTTTTAGGCAATTTCTATTACTCATTAATTTCTCCATTATGCCCCTTTTGAATTACATGTATTAAATAGTTTTAATTTTGTAAAATTCTTTTAAAGCTATCATTTTACTTGAAACTTTAAGCAACCTCTGATGGAGAGAGACTGGATACTAACATTTTCACTTTTTTCAAATAAAGGCATAGATTTTTGTACCTAAAGCAACTTACATGATTTTAGTGATCAAATAGCATAACAGTGTGATTGATTTTTTTTCTTATAAAAAGTGTTATATAAAAGCAAATTTGTATGCTTTGCCTTTAGCATGAAATAAAAGGAAATATTTTATTTTAGTAAAATTTTAAATACTTTTTATAATATGCCTTTATAGCAGTTGCCTAGTAAAATCATACTCAAAAGTTTCCCCTTAATTTTATACAAAAATTTCTTTGGTGTCATCCATTTCCTGCTCTAATGAAAATGCTAAACTGGACAGGGAAATGCTTATGAGGCCTCAACCCTACACATAGAACTCTACATAAATGAGGGAAGTCGGGAGAAGGAGAGGTGGTATTCTCCAGGGAAGAACACACCAGTTGGTTCTACAATACCAAATATTCAGCTCTGAGATCGTACACACAGATATACAAACTGAGCATGTTGCATTTATGCCTCTAGGAACATATATCTATATACATATAGATACTTGAATGCAATAACAATTAGAGAAAAATAAAAGGCCACAAAATTTAAAAAGAGAGGGTTGAGTATATTGGAGGGTTTAGAAGGGGAAAGGAGAAATGTTATAGTTAAATTATAATCTCAAAGAAAATGAAAACACAAAAATGTTCTTTAAGAACACTCGCGTGTGTTGAAGGAGGTACTGCTGTCTTTTACAAATGAGACAGAACAGACATGTTTTCTGTATGAGTTTGAAGATGTAGTTGATGAAGCTGCCCTTCTGATGCCAGAGGTGGAAATTACTTCATAATTTTCTATCATTGTGATGTGCTGATCACCGACTTTGTAACACACAAAGCAAAAAAAAAAAAAGCAGGCAAGTAAGCAAGGAATAAAGGAGGAAGGAAGGAAGGAAGGAAGGAAGGAAGGAAGGAAGGAAGGAGAGGGAGGGAGGAAGGAAGGAAGGGAGGGAGGGAGGGAGGGAAGGAGGGAGAAAGGAAGGAAGGAAGGAGGCAGAAAGGGAGGGAGGGAGAGAGGGAGGAAGGGAGGGAGGAAGGGAGAGGAGGGAGGGAGGAAGGGAGAGACAGGTGGCTCTTTGCATACTCTCACCTCTCATTCCTATGGGTGAGAGGTATCAAAAGATAAAGGAAAATGAAAATCAAAAATAGCATTTTCTTTACAAGACTTACATAGACCTCTCTTTCAGAATGTTGAAATCTGTAAAACAATGAAGAGAATGCTTGTTTCTACCAATAGTGTGCTCATGAAATGATGTTTATTTTTGGAAAACTTGGAACAGAAAAGTAGAGATAAAAATGTAGGATCTCAAATTACAGCAATTAGCATAACACTACAAGAGTTAATTTATTAGTTGCATATCAATTTGTATTTCTTGTATTACCATCTTTCTGAAATATTTTCATACTCTTTTGAAATAGTTTTGAAAAGGCAGTGTGTGTGCTTTGTTCTTATTCATTTTATGTGTATTTTGTATATTGAGACTTTATATTTTTATAAATCTTCACTTTACAACAAAATAACCACCAAGTTAACAAATAACTGTTCCTTCCCAACTATAAGTATTGGGGTGTTCCCTACACACTAAGAAATGGGTGTCCTGGTGAAGGACTGATGTGAATGAGAATGATTTTTGTGAGCTGGTGGGGTGACCCATGTTCAGATGTTACCATTTTTTTAATTTTCACTTACGTTAACTCAAGGTTCCAAAATGAACTGAAACACGTACACAAATAAACTTGTAGTGAATACAGCTTGGTAGTTCAGAATCTGTGGTATGCGTTTTAGTAACCTCCATACCCAATTCCCTTATTCTGTTAAAGACACCAAATCTCTGCAACCTAGTATTGTTACCTGTAAAATGGGAATTCAAATGTTGTTGTTCTATAAATTAAGACAAGGAGGAGCAGGGAGGGGGCACAGTGAACACCAAAGCTGTTTGATAATGTGTGTGTGTGCATGTGTGTGTGCATGTGTGTGTACATGTGTGTGAGCATGTGTGTGTGCATGTGTGTGTGCATGTGTGTGTGCATGTGTGTGTGCATGTGTGTGTCTATGTGTTTGTGTGGAGTGATAATCACTGGGGAAGACATTTTAAATTTGAGATTGGGCACATGGAAGGAACTGGAGAGAGGAGACCTAGAGGCACGAGGAAGGAAAGGGACGGGGAAATGATGTACTTATATTTTAATTAAAATGTATACAAATAAATCATTTTTAAAAATTGCCTGAATGTTTAAACATAGCTTGGGACTTTTAATAATCACGGTGCTGGGAGACATTCTGAACTGCTGAGGTCTTTTCTCCTGCTGTCAAGTTGATCACCATGTCTGCATTTTCCTCCATCACACGTCATGGTTGACGCATTTCCATGCAAGAGAAACCTTTACTGTGCCTACTTCCCATTGCATTTGATATATTTCATTGAAAAACTCTTTGTTTCCTTTCAATGAAATTCACTGTACAGAGATAAATTTGCAGATCTTCCCTCTTGCAATTTATGTTCACAGGTGCTGGGAATATTAACTGTGTATTGCCTAAAATATGTAGAATATTCCTGAGACAGTATGTTCTGATCATACTCCACTTTAATTGCATCAAAGACACCATTAACCTACTATTTTACCCAGAAATTAGAGTGTTTTCATTTATAAAGCATACAGCTATATACATGCTTAAAAAACACACACACACACACACACACACACACACACACACACAGTCAAAAATAAAATCAATTTAAGTATTTATTTGTATGTTGTTTTGTTTCAAATTATTACATAATTGATTTGAAACAAAATTTGAAGTAAAATAATATAGACAATCTTTTAAATTATTTTAATTTGTACTTACTACTTACAATTCCCAGGAAGCCAAGAGTTCATTTTGGCTTGCAGTATATACTTTGTAAAGCTTTCTATGCATTTGCTGACATAAAACATTAGATTTTTCTTTCTTTCTTTTTAAAATTTTCTTTAAGGCAGCATCGCAGTTGCACTGTGAAGCTGGACACTGTGGCCCATGCCTTTGTCCCAGCATCTGGGGGACTGGGGCAGGAGCTCATGATTCTGAGTCCAGCGTGTGCTGGAGAGTAAACAAAACACAAACAGTATCAGCAACAAAAACTGTGGCCGACATTTCTATCTGTGGCAATAGACGTCAACGGCCTTGTTGTATGACAGCATGCAACAAAAGGCCGGGCTGGACTCTCAGGCACTAGCAAATATCCTAAAAGCACATTTGTCTAAAGGGGAGAAATTTACAGCATTGGGGATCACAAATAATTGTAATTTACAAGTTTGCCTTAGAAAATTCCTTTATGCTAAATTAGGTTATTACATTTCACTTTTTGCCTACAAACCAGCCAAGTGTTTAAAATAGTAGTGGGGCTTTGGATTAATTCCATTAAGCCTTTGACCCCTTTATTCCGTGAAATTTGCACCAGTGGGAACCATTTCCATCACACAGACAGGTGCAACCGGCCACTGATTCGGTGGTTATCAAACACGTCTGCTTCATTTTGGCATTTCATTGCCTTCAAGAGCTGTTTATTGACTCATATATTCTAGCACTATAAACATTACACCTTATTTATAAAATGTATTGTGACAGGAAAAAAGAGCGCTAGTCAGAGTGATTTATGGCTGGCAAAGGCTTTATCTTATAATTCTGTTTATAAGCACACTGCCATAACTGGCATAAATTTATATTAAATAATCAAAAGGGGATTTATTTTCTATTCTTATTAACTTTGGTTTTACTTTTAATAAATGGTAAATTGTACAGAAGGACTTTAGCACATGAACTTTCAAGTTATCAACAATATATAAGTAAGAGTTAACCTATGATGAAATGCCATTCCAATACATATGTCTGTGACGTCCCCATTGAAAGGCAAGGGACAGGTAAAATACTTTAGAAATCATTTAAACACCATATCAGAGCCTCAGATTTTTAAAAGTTAACTGCATTGTAATTATAAATTTAAATCTATTTTTAGTATTTTTGCTTTCTGTATACACAGAATGCACAAAGAAAGTAAGATTTGTAATTCAGACACTAACTAGCCTGGTATTTAATCAATACCCTCACTCTACCATTTTATTCTATTCTCTTTGAGTGCTCCATCAGAGAGAGGGATGGAAGAATGGGCAAGACCCCAGACAGTTTGGGGCACTCAGGCTTCAGGATAACCTTTCAAGGACCCTGATGAGGAAATTGTAAAAATCTCAATATGATCTGCTTAAGTCATTATGCTGTTTCCTATGAACAATGGATTCATTTCCACTTGCTGTTAATAAGTAACACTAAAGCCACTGTTTCTTTGCCTCAAGTACGACACTGCTGTCACTTAATTATAGCAGCTACTTTTTCATCATCAGGGAAGAAAATAATTAATAAAAGTTTCACAAACAAACCCCGTCTGATCTCTGTATCACCACACTTGTGTTCTGGAAAGCAACAAACACAAACTTCTTCAGCTACAGTTTCACCTTAAGGTAATTCATAGCCTACATACTGCTCATCATGTTCAAGTGCCCCCAAAATATGTATATCTTCAAAGTCTGTCAGACGTCACACAGTGTTCAGGAAAAACAGTGAAACAATAATTATATATCTAAATTATATCATAGTAATTAATTCATGCTACAATTTTATTCATCTCATTTTCCAAAACCATGCTCTTTTTTTTATAATTATTCAATTTTCACTTAGAATTCCATAAAGTTTGTAAAAGATTATAGAGGTCATACATTCTTTAGCCAATTTTATAAGATATTTATATTAAAATATATTAATATTCTTAAATAATATCCAGTTCATAAGTTTGATATATTTTAATGTAATTCATCTATTTTCCATGAACTTTTTTTTAATTTTGCAAAAATTTTTATTTGTGTTGGTGTTTGACCTACATGTCTTTGTGAGGGAGTCAGATCTACTGCTTACAGACAGTTGTTAGCTACCATGTGGGTGCTGGGAATTGAACCCAGGTCCCCTGAAAGAGAAATCAGTGTTCTTAACCACTGAGCCATCTCTCCAACCACTCCATAGAACTTTTTAAACATTAATATTACTTGTATAACTTGTTTCTAACTTAGAGATGGACTTACATTTCTAAATTACACAATTGAAACAAAATTAACAAAAAAAAACATAAAATATGCATAAGAAGTGCTCCCTTGGTTCAAGATAAACATTTCTATTAGTGTGATAAAGATTGTCAACTCTGCTATCGAAGTGTAGCAGATGTGCTCCTATGCTCCAACCATGGCATGCATTGTGTTCAGTCTTTATACCATCTGCATGGAACTCAAGCATCACCTAAACTGCCAGGATGTGACATTGACAGACATCGCCAGCGGCAGTGACTAGGATTTAATGTATCTTTGGAGGCAGCTCTTAACCACTGAGTGACAATAAAGTTAAAATGACTCTCTTGTCTTCATCCTAGAATGATTTTGGAGTTTCTATTTCATACCATGTCTTGAGATTTTTTTCCGAGAACTTAACCTTCAGTAACTCACTGTAGTCACTGGCTTCATGGATTCCTCTTTATTCTCTGCCTTTACTTTTCTTTATGACTGCCCTGTCTCTACTCAAGCATCCTTTAATCTCCCACATAACACCATATTCCCCCAGGGCCTAAAATTTGATACAGAAAGGAGAAAGTTATATATTCCACTAATGATTATTTTACACCCATGCATATTTTAAGTGCATGCTTTTTTTTTTTTACAAAAGAAAATGATTTTCTATATCTTTATGTCACACATTTATTATTTTTTCTAAACAATGGATATTCCTATGGAAATCTTTAGCTAATCCAAAATTATTTGTCAAATCACTTTTATAAAAAATATGAAAGTAATGTTTCCTAATTTAGTATATGTAAGTGATAAGACAATATTCTGATGGACATGAAATGTAATTCCAGGTATCTGCCACCTAAATGAAGCCCCCGCCCTGGTCCCTGATGAGGTTATCAACTATATAAAGGTGCCAGTGGAATGAAACAAGTATTGCTGTTAGAGTTTAATAACTTCACATTCTATTTTTATACTATAAAAATTATAATAAATTTTCTTTTTTGTGTGCATGCTTCTTTTTTGAACATTTTATTTTACTTATTTTCTCATTTTACATACCAACCACAGATCCCTCTCTCTTCCCTCCTCCCACCCCCAGCCTTCCCTCCCAACCCACCCCCTATTTCCTCCTCTGACAAAGTAAGGCCTCCCATGGGAAGTCAGCAAAACCTGGTACATTCCAAGTCCTTCCCCCTGCATCAAGATTGTGCAAGGTGTCCCACTATAGGTATTGGGCTCCACTCACATACCAGGGATGGATCCTGATCCTACTGCCAGGGGCCCCCTTAAGCAGATCAAGCTACACAATTGTCTCACTTATGCAGAGGGCCTAGTCCAGTGAAGGCTTCACAGCTGTTTGTCTAAAGTTCATGAGTTCCCACTAGTTTGGTTTGGTTGTCTCTGTAGGTTCCCCCATCATGATCTTGATGTCCCTTGCTCATAGAATCCTCTTCTCTCTCTTTGACTGGACTCCCAGAGTTTGGCTCCTGGTACTTGGCTGTGGTTCTCTGTATCTGCTTTCTTCAGTTACTGGATGAAGGATCTATGATGACAGTTAGGGTATTCACCAATCTGATTATTGGGGTACTCCAATTCAGCCACCCTCTCCACTATTGCTAGTAGTCTAAGCTGGCTAATCCTTGGGTATTCCTGGGAACTTCTTGAGCACTCAGTTTCTCCCTACTCCCATGATGTCTCCCTCTATCATGGTTTCTCTTTCATTGCTTTCCCACTCCATCCCTGTTCCAGCTCGACCATCACATTCCCTTATGTTCTCATTCCCCATTCCCTACTCTCTATTGCCCCCCCCCCATCCTCAGTTTACTCATGGAGATCTCATCTATTTCCCCTTCTCAGGGTGATCCATGCATCTCTCTTCGGGTCCTCCTTGTTCTTTATACAGTTATTTGAAATAAATGTTCCTCCTTTGATCTTATATTCATTATGGCCAAATGTCCAGAATCCTGATCAAAAGACTGTAAGATGCCTGAGTCAGTACTCACAGTCCCAGGCATCAAGTAAAGTAGCAAGAGATATGGTTCCTGAGGAATTCATAGCCCCAAGGAAGGAGAGGCAGAAGTTAATTTTAGGAATACTTGAAAACTTTTGTATGCGTCTTCATTTAGCACCTATCCAAACTTGTAATTTCTCTTCTTTTTGCTTAGGATCATTTTTTGTCTTTGGAGGTAAACATGTTAGAAGGAAATTCAGTATCAACACTGGCATTGGAGATAGGAAAGGTTCATTTCCACGAAACTCACAGCAGTGAGATCCTGTTCTTTCTCAGCAGACACGCCTGTAAGAACCAGTGCAGGTGGAAGAATTCTAAGCTGTTCTCCTCTGCCGCTCCTTTGTCCAACCACACTTCCTTTTATCATTCTGTGTGAGAACTGCATGCTCAATTTCCAAGTTAACTTATAAAAACTTCCTCTTGACTTTTCAAAGTATCCCACGCCCTTGGAAATGACTTCTAAATGGACTACAGTAATCTAAAACAAATAAAAGAGAGTCTCTGTTTCTTGGCCCTTATGTAATCAAACTGTCAGAAAGCAGTATGTATTCAACAGTGATCTGATTTGAACACGGTCTTAGGCGTTGTCAAAATGGAAAGATTTCATGAGATTTTTTTACATCTGGCATTTAATATTCTACCTTTGAAACAGAGTACATTCTCTGTTGTTGATAAATGAGCTACTAGGCATCTTAGGATTCCACTGCATTTTCTCTTGAATGGCTGCTGCTTAATTTATGGTAAGCTGCCACCCCTTATCTAACAGCTTTGCGCCCAGAGTTTCTCTTAATGGACTCCATTTAGCTCAGAAAATTTATGTTTCACATTATCTATCATGTGTTTTGTTTCTCTGGTCAAACAGCATCAAAAATACCATAAAAATGAGATGGAGAAAAACCACAAAATTCAAAGGAAAAATGGACTAGCAATCCTCTAAGAGATTATGGACTTTCTTTTCTATCCCAAGTAAATAAAACAGCTAATATTGTCTCAATGTTGGAGGTGACCTTCTCTACTTTAAATAATGAAACAGAAATGATTTATGGTGATGCATTTTGTGCTACTACATTTGGGTCCATATAAATGTTGTACAAAATTTGGATAATGCATCAATTTACTCATGTTATCTAAAAGTAGAGTACCCTTCTCTTTTTTTTTGGCTGAGTATGTACTTATGCTGTGTAAAATTATTTCAAGCCACCCTCCAAACAAAATATCCCCAATTTACATTGAACAATCACAGCCACCTGGAAAACGTGTACTGTATTTAATTTTATTTAATGGAGCAGAGAGTCTGATGTAAAGCTGTGCTTCAGAGAAACCTTTAATAAACATGTGAGGAATAAAGGAGGCATTAGTCTGTGTGGGATGGTTTCTGTGCAATGATTACTAACCAATTAGTACTTCATTTTTAAATCACTCATTACTTCATTAACTTTTCATAGTTCAATTACAACTTACTTTGAAGATGGCTCGATAGGAGAGCTTATACAAAGTATATGAAAAACCCAGTTTATTTCTTATGATAGAATACCATATGCTAGTGTTTATTAGAATATAATTAATGTGATACATCTAATACATAGCTCAAGCTGCTTGTCATTAACCAAAAAAGCAATGCTGATGATTGGAAAAATAAATTATTAATAAAAATATATTACAGTAGGTTATGTATTAATATAAATATATAGTATGTGTTTTATATTGTCTAATATATAGTATTATATATAGCATATATTATAATATATAGGAGTTTTTATTATTTAAATTAGAAGTTGACATAATACACAAGCATCTAGCAATACTACCATTTTCCATTGCCAAAGCCTTCTTGGTAAAGGACAAAAAGCACTCTTTCCCATGTATCCTCTGAGAGTGGTGAGGATCCCCAACCAGGGCAAAGAAGAAAGCTTAACAATGCTGTGAGTGTTCAGGACTCAAAATCTTCATTGCTTGCAGTTAGCAATGAGAAGCATATCAAAATCAATTTGATGTTAAAGTTGGGAAAAACACATTTGACATATTTTTTTGCTAATGAAAAAAAAAAAAAAAAAAAAAAAAAAAAAAAAAAAAAAAAAAAAAATGTAAAAAAAAAAAAAAAAAAAAAAAAAAAAAAAACTGAGTGCTATAAAAAAAAATAAAAATGTGAATAAAAAAAAAAATAAGATAAAAAAAAAAAAAAAAAAAAAAATAAAAAAAAAATCAATTTTCCAATCAGCAAAGTTCACCAACTTATAAGGTAAGAAATGTAGTTCTGAATGTATGTATTGTCTGAATAGTTATTAAATTAGTTATGTTATCAGTTTCTTGATGTGGGTTCATTTGTTTAAAAACTCTGAAAATGTGTCATTGTATTTTGGTGGTGTTGCATTTAATTTTCCTCCAGAAGACAATTTTTTAAATTTAATATTGGGACTACTAGGAGCTGTGCTGTATTTGTCATTAAGGATAAAAAAAAATTGTTCTAGTATCCCCATCTAGTCTTTCTATAAACATACATTTTATCTTCCCTTCATTGAGAGATCCTCCCCTGCCCCATAGTCCTTTACTTTATACCTAACCTCTGTTGTTACAAGGATTGCAGTGTGCCTATCAAGGGCTGAAAAGCTAACATCCATGTATAAGAGAATACATAAAATATTTGCCTTTGTGGGTCTGGGATTTATCACTCAAGCTGATTTTTGTCTAGTTCCATTCATGATGAACTCATAGAGACTGTGGTAGCATGCACAGTATGTACAGTTTTAAGACAGACAGGGTTCCAGATCCTGAGATGGAAAAGTATACAGGAGTTCCCATCCCCAATCAAGGAGCTATATACAATTGGCAGTTGCATGCAAAGGAAAAATTAGTTTTCTTCAACAGCCTCTTGCTGTGTACATATAACACATTTAACAGTAGACCCCATATCCATTGCTTTGGGGGAGGAAATTTTTATTTTACTGGTCTTTTGCCTGTACATTATGTTTTTTGAGTTTATATTTTTATGGGCTTTATTCTTGTCTCTGTGTGTGCTTTTTTCTCCTCCTATTATTATTATTATTATTATTATTATTATTATTATTAATTATCCTTTACCACCACCTGTTTGTTTTCTAAAGAGAAAGTGAGAAAGAAAGCATGCAGAAGCATGCAGTTAAGTGGGAGGAGTTGATAGAAGGATCTGGGGGAGTAGAAACCATGATCAGAATATACTGAATGAAAAGGATATTTTCAATAGAAAGAAAAAAGACACAGGCTTTGAAAAAGTACAACTTAAACATAATTTTAAGTAAAGTTCTTTCATTTTAATTTTGAATTTATTTAGTTTCAATAATTCTTAAGATGTGATAACCTTGTAGAAAGGATTACTTGGTTTTCTACGTTAATGAAGGCTTATATCCTCATATCCCATTAACTGGTAAGCATATTCTTATTGTAAGCGGCAACAATCTATGAATTCATTATCTGAATATTCAAATAATAATGACAAAGTAATTACTATCTGCCATTGGGTTTCAATTGAATTAGTAGTTCTGACATTTCACAGAATTCCAAACAACTTTACAAAGTCCATTTCAACTTTCTATTTATACATGTCACCTTGGAATGTTTTATAACATAATTTTAAATTCATTTAATGTTTGTATATTAATAAACCATTACCACACAACATAATGAGCATCAAAATGAGATAGAGTTATAGTAGAAATGCTCAGAGAATTTAAGAATATAATGTAATTTTTTTTATTTCTTTGTTTTTGTAAAACATCACACCAAAGTTGGACAAGGCAAATCAATGGAATGAAAAGAGGCCAAGAGAAGGCACAAGAATTAGAGGCCCACTCATTCACACACTCAGGAGTCCCATAAAAATACTAAATGGGAAGCTATAATACAAACACAGAGGAGCTGGAGCGGATCTGTGCATGCCCTGTGCTTTGTGAGTACATATGAGGCCCCACGTAGTTGATTTATAGGGCCTTGTTGTCCTGCCCTCCATCCCCTCTGGCTCTTATGTTTTTTGTCTTCTCTTCTGTGGGGTTCCCTGAACTCTGCAGGTAGATATTTGATGGAGATAACCCATTTAGAGCTGTGTGTCCCAAGGTCTCTCTCTGTGTACTTTCTGGCTGTGACTTCTATTTATTCCCATTTGCTTCAGGAGACAGCTTCTCTGATGATGACTGATTAAAGAACTGATCTATTAGTACAGCAGAATATCTTTAGGAGTCATTTTACTACTAATTTTTTTAAGACCAGTATTGTTTAGTTTTACCCTAGGTCTTTAGGATATCTAGCCTCAGGCTTTTAGTCACCCAAGTGATATACAGTATGAGTTCCACCTCATGGAGTAGGCATTGAGTCAAAGCAGACATTGGTTGATCACTCACAAGTATTGTGTCACTATTGCCATAGCATATTATGCAGGCAGGACAAATTTGAAGGTTAAAGGTTTTGTGGCTAGGTTGGGTATCTACATTTCTTTTTTGGTAGTCTGCAGAATACCTTCCCATACCAAAGACACTTAGATCATAAGGGTAAACATCCTATGTAGGCACCAGAATATGACCTCTCAATACTGTATGAGTTTTTAGGTGCTGTCTTCAACAATGGGGGCTTGCTCTCTGTTTGTGAAGAGCAGCCTCTTTTCTTGGTAACAGCTTGGATTGTTTGGGAATTTCTATGGGACGCCTTTGATCAACCACTTAATTGGATGTAAACCAGTCCCAGTGCTAAAAAGCTTCAGTTGGTGGCAAGAGATGACCAATTGGAACTCCAATTTCCTCAATATTTAGGGCCTTAATTAGGATCACCTTCATATATTTTAGGAAGTTTCCACTATACTAGGCTTTCCGTACCACCCTCAAATGCCCCTCAATTCTAGCTGTCTCTCCCCACATTCTCTCCTTCAACTCCATCTCCTTTACCCTTTCCTGCCTGATCCTCCTGTTCCTGCATCCCCTGCCATCAGTCAACCCTTAAATTTTATTCTATTTCCATATCCCAGGAAGATCCTCATGTTTCTCCTAGTCCCTTCCTCTGTAACCTAACATCTCTAGGTCTATGGATTGTAGCTTATCATTTATTTAATGGCTATTGTCTACATATAAAGAAAGACATACCATATTTATCTCTTTGTGTCTCATTTATCTCACTCAATAAGATTTTTTTCTAGTTCCATTGATTTGCCTGCAAAATCCATGATGTCATTTCTTTAACGCCTGAATAACAAAACTCCATTGTGTAAATGCACCATATTTTCTTTATCCATTCTTCTGTTGGGGGACATATAATTTGCTACCAATTTATGATTATTATGAATAGAACAGTAGTGAACATGGTTGAACAACTGTCCTTAGGTAGAATGATGCACCCTCTGGGTACACGCCACAAAGTGTTACAGCTGGGCCTTGAGGTAGATAAATTCTCATCTTTCTAAGAAACTGCCACACTGATTTCCAAACCAAACTTGTAACTGTACAAGTTGTACTCCCACAAGCAATGGGGTGCTCTCTGTACCCCACACCCTTGCCAGCACAAGCTATGACTTGTTTTGTTGACCTTAGTTGTTCTCCAAGTGTTTTGATTTGCATTTCCTTAATGGCCAAGGATGCTGACAATTTCAATTCTTTCTCAGCCATTTGAATTTCCTCTATTGAGAAATCAGTGTTTATATTTGTACTCCATTTTTAATTGGATTATTTGTTTCCTATATATATAGTTTCTTGAGCTTTTCATATATTTTGAATATTAGTCACTTGTTAGATATGGAGTTGGTTGAAATATTTCCCATTCTGTAGCCTGTCTCTTTGTTAGAATGACAGTGTCCTTTGCCTTATGGAAGCTTTTCAATTTAATGAGGTCTCATTTATTAATTGTTGATCTTTTTTTCTGTGCTTTGTTTTGTTCATAATGGCTTTTGAATACTTGATGCCAGATTCACAGTTTTGCAATTTTCCAAGTATTTTGTTTGTTTAATTTTCTTATGATATTTTTTTTACCATTGTATCATCCTTAGAATGAGAACTTAGAAATGTTAATAATTGTTCACTCTAGAAGTTTTATCTGTTCATAAAATGATTTAATGATATATGTTAAGATTTCCACTTAGCATAGTAGTAATCTTTAATTTTAGCCTATAACGTTGAATAAGATTTGACATCATCTAAAGCTGCCACTTACTTGGAAATTTGTTCTCACTGGAGATTATTTAGATATGGTATAGGTAATATAAAATCTCATCACTGAAGTCAAAAGTATTGGTAATGGGGCCTATATGAAAACATGCTGGAAATTGATTTGCACTGGCATAGTCTTTCCTAAAGGTAATTTGAAATGCTAGATGTCTTCACTGGACCCTTCAAGTACTTTCTTTGTGTTTCTTTTTCCACTTCTCTCTTCTTCAACAGAATTATTCAGATACTAAAGTTGCTTGAGCACTCATATTTATTCACCATTCATTTGTCTTAGGTTATCTTTCGTTCAATACACCTTCTCTGGGGTTGTAGTTCAGATTAGGCACCTGTGATTAACTGAACTTCTGTGTATTTTTCTAATAAATTAATATGAGGAGAATCTGTATTTGGTGAATGTGTTTTGGTTTTATAAGCTAGCAGAAAAAAAAAACATATTGTCTTGATATTTGTTTGCTGTAATATAATATATTATTGCAAAGAGGCCTTTATAGATAAAAAGCATAATTGGAAAGTTTTTCAGTGCAGACAGGGCTACTTATATAGATAAAGGGATTATGCATAAAGTGGAAGCAAGGGCCCCAGGGTTAGCATCAGAAGACATGCAGCCAATCTGAGAACATGACCTTAGCTGGATTTCAGATTTGCTGGTTTCCAATGACTGCTTTCCTGTTAGTTTTCCTCATTTTCACATAGGAGTGTGCTCTGGACTGATTCATGCCTTTCTGCTCATTGTTTGGTATTAAAACCTTAAATAAATTGCTGGGTATGTAGCTCAGTGGAAGAGCACTTGTTTAATACTTGCAAGGCCCAAGATTTAATCTTATAAAACAAAACAAAAGAGAACAAAACAATTTAAACACAGTGAAAGAAACCAAAAAAAAAAAAAAAAACAGCAATAACAACACCAAAACAACAATAACTTACTACAAAAACTAATAGCTTTTAATAAGAAAAAATCAGACTTCTGTGCGATGTGAACAAAAGCAAGCACTTGTGTGGAGGCACAAGAATAACAACTGCAAATAAGTTTTAAAAAGTAATGATAGTAGGTGCAGAGATTCCGCCGTGGTTATGAGCACACAATGCTCTGCCAGAGGACCCAGGTTCAGTTCAGAGCACCCACATGAGGGCTCACAACCATGAGTGCTAGGGAATCTGATGCTCTCTGATGACAAGTTAGGCACCACATTTATGTGGTACACATACGTAAATGTAAAAACTCTCACACATGTAAAAAGAACATCAAGAAATTTAAAAAGTATTTTTAAAGTAAAAATTAAGTAAAAGAGTACATGAAGTTCAGAGGGAGATGAGTCAGGATGTGTTCTGGAGTTATTGGAGGAGAATGAGTGTGAGGGTGAATTTATTCAAGAATTGAATACGTCTATGAAATTACCAAGGAATAAATTAAAATATGTTAAACCACATATTGAAAGAATTATATCATTAATGGAAATAGAGACTTTTGGGGGTAGGAGAATATTTGGCTTAGATAATTTAATTTTAGAAACTGGTAGGAGATACAGAGATTAATATCCATTCAATACATTTTAAATTTAGAAAATGTAGTTTTGAATGAGAATATGCATCTAGGCTCTGGTATTTGAATACTTGGTCATAGTTGGTGGCTTTGTTCTAGGAAGTTTAGGAGGTCAGGGGTGGGGGAGAGTTTTGAATGTTTAAAGCCTCACCTGCTTTTCAGTCCCTCTCTCTCTCCTTTATGCTTGCATTTGAGGATGCAATCTCTCAGCTTCAGCTCGTGGCCCCATGCCTGACACTTACTCCCATGATGGACTTCTTATCCATCTGGTATCATAAGCCCCAATACAGCTCTCCTTCTAAATAGTTTCTTTGCTTTCTTATTTTTCACAGCAACAGAAGGTTGACTAACAAAGAAGGAAGCATGAAAAGTTCGCTAAAGTTATTTTAAGTCATTGAATGGTTTCTTAAATTTTTGTTGAGAAAGAACATGAAGAGAAAAAGAGTTGAAAATATATTTATGAACTAAGAGGAAGATAAAGAATAAAAATTTGGAAAACAAGTGTGCAATGTTTTGAATAAGAATGTTTCCCCAGGTTCACAGATTTGAATACTTGGTCAACAAGGAGTGACAGCTTTTAAAAAGATTAGGAGATTGGGCCCAGTGGTTTCTCTCTTCCTGCTGTTTGTGGATCTGGATGTAGAACTCTCAACTTCTCCAGAAGCATTCCTGTCTGCATGCTGCCATGCTTCCTACCATAAACAGAATTAACTAAAACTCTGAAACTATAAGCCAGCCCAATTAAATGCTTTCTTTTATGAGTTGCTATGATCATGGTGTCTCCACAGCAATAGAACACCGACTAAGACAAAGTGTTCTACTTTTTGAAAGTAAGAAAGTAAAGAGTTATCAGAATAAACAGATATCATCAGAGTTAAATAATATGGAAAGAACTTCTTTATTTTATGGGTTTACTCAAGATGCAAATGCATCATGGTAAAATATCATACATTATAAAATACAGTTATATGGTTGTATTCTCATGATACCATTTATTCTGTGGTTCATTCCATCCACAACCATATCAATAACAACTTTGTGCTGTTTGTCTTGGCAGACATTTATAATAGAAATACAGAAAGAGGGGTGGACATTTAGTAGCACAAATAGATATGCACATATGAAAGTACAATAAATGACATGATGAGAGGATCCATCTAGACAAGCATACAATTGCATATGTCAAAAGTGGAATTCAGAGACACTCAAAGCACAATGCTTAAAGTGATGGCCTTCCCGAAGAGTATTCTTAGCACAGCCTGTCTTACTGAACCTTACTAAATTAGTGTGAGGCTGGAGTTTCCCTCCATTTCACATGCGCCAGGCCGATAGGATCATGTAGCAGAGAAAGGGGAAAGAGAATGTGAATAGTTATTTTCTTTAAAGTTCACTGTGGTCCTGACCTCAGCAGAGGTAATTTGCACTTTGGGTATTTTACAGGGATTTGTAGGCCAGCAGCTTGCAGCCTGGTGCCCTGCCCAGCTGAGCTGCCTGCTCTGTATGGCACCTTTGCGTAAATGAGCGAAATGGATACTAAAATCAAGGGAAACTTACTTATGTCTACTGGCACTTTATATCAACTTTATCTACTATAAGTCTTGTATAACAGCAAAGGGAGCTCCCATTAAGTCAGGTGTCAGACATGTTTGATCGAAAAAGTGTCTTGTCTGTCTCCTCTTTTTGGGAACATAATAAGTATGATCAAAAAATTCAGATGTATCAATAACTTGACATTTCTACAGCCTGAAAAAAAATGTACTGGATAGCTATAGCACAGGCAAAAGGGGCAAACTTCTACATGGAAATGAAATTAAACCATGCGAACTTGGCAGTGGGTTGGTAATAAAGAATTCTGAACTCTGTCAGAATTTTTTCAGTTGTTCTTAACTAAGTATATGGGGAGATTGCCCTAGCTATTGATATAACAAGAGGCTGTGGTTGAGTTGTTTTGCTGAGATGGGGCGAATGGACTTCTGGGAAATATAGAACCTTCACTTTCCATTTCCCTGGAGGGCCTACGTCTCAGAGGGGTCATCCATCTTAGTGTTTTAGGTGATATCTTCTTGGACCAAAGATCTGGGCCAATCTCAGTTATATTTCCAATAAATGGGCCTAATTTAAGAAATCCCACTATGGGATTCTGATACAGAGAGACGGGACACCAACGCTTAGCCAGGAACCAGCATTTATTTACGCTGGCACTGGCTTAGTGGATTCACATCCCAAGGCAGAGCCCTGAGTGAAACAGTGTACTGACTTATACCTTCCTTAGTTCCTTTTGATATTTTAGCCCACTTTTCTCCCTTATTGGGTAACATCTTCTGACTGGGTGGTCGGATACAGGACCGGAATAAAGTTACTAGTGTCTACACATACTGATCCTTGTTGCTTTCCTTGTTTTCTGAGAAAGCCCTATCATACTCTGATAAGGAAGAGGTGGAGTGTGACTTGATCAAAATTTGCAAGATTGGTTTGTCCAAGGTGGGAGCAGGGTGATGACAGAAGTCTGAAGTCCTGAACAGAGGGTAGCAGCAATTAGAAGAGCAAAGGAGGATACTGTATAATTATGTACTTAAAAGAGAATCCAGACAAAACTTCTATTTTCATATAGACCAAACAGGTTTGCCAACTAATGGTCCTTAAAAAATGATCTGCCTATTACAGCTACCAACCAATCCATACTCTCAGTTCATCATAAATTTTACCCATTTTCTTTATGTCTCTCACACTCAAAAGAAAAATGGGCTTATTCTTAGGAATTCACAGTTTAAGGAAGGGAAGGCTTGGGTAAGGCTGCCTGGCTTACCTCATGTTAGTAGCAGAATTTACTGCAAAAATGGGATGTAAAATAGGAAACAAGTTGGTTTAAAAAATAACAAGATTTCTGTTTCATTCATGAGAATTTTTTTTTTTTTTTTTTTTTTTAAATTTTCTGTGTAGCTTTCTTTTCTATTGTAGCAGTGGTCATACAGAGATCGCTGTCTGCTGAGTGCTGGATTAAAGGTGCCACCACGCCTCGAGAAATTTTTAATATTCGAATTTCGATCTTTGGGAGACATCTGAAAGAAGATGGTAAATAGTAATTTGGTGCTCAGGGGAAATGTTTCATCTAAGGACATGAATTTGGCAGACTTCTACCTAGAGATGCCATTTAGATTTTGATAACTTATGCCATTCATTAGTGAGATTAGAAAAAAAAAATCCCTGGCCTCTCCTAAGAAACACAGCATTTTCAAGCAATGTCAAGAAAAGAAACTCAGAATGTCATTAAGTAGAAGAAAATCATGGGGTATGGAACCATTTCTGAGTCAAAATTACTGAATATGATTTCTTTATTATCTCATTTGAAGTAAACTTTAAAAAAATGAAACAGTTGTTTAAAAAAATTCTGCAAAAATCATGGTTTGAAAAGAATTTTGCCGGTGGCACTTGGCAGAGTGTCTCCATAGGAAGATGCTCCCCTTGTCACTGCTGAAGACAGCGCAGAATCACCCCATGCTGGTGGAGCTGAAGAACGGTGAGATCTACAATGGGCACCTGGTGAGCTGCGACAACTGGATGAACATCAGAGAGGTGATCTGCATGTCGAGGGACGGCGACAAGTTCTGGCGGATGCCCGAGTGCTACATCCGTGGCAGCACCATCAAGTACCTGCTCCCTGATGAGATCATCGACATGGTGCGGGAGGAGGCCGCCAAGGGTCGAGGGTGAGGGGACCATAGCAGCAAAAGCAGCAGAAAGTCCGAGGCATGGGCGGTGCTGGCCGAGGTGTGTTTGGTGGCCGGTGCTGGGGTGACATCCCGGGTGCGGGCCGTGGTCAGCCTGAGAAGAAACCAGGACGGCAAGCGGGCAAGCAGTGAATGGGCACAGCCCAAGCAGAGCCCAGGACGGTGGGCTAGCCTCTGGGCGCCTTTGCATGAAGCCTCTGACTGCCACTGGCTCAGTTTCTGGAAGGTTCCAAGTCAGAGGCACCTCTGAAGCCGTGGATGTGCTTTGAAGGACTGGTTTTTTCTAGGCTTGTTTTGAGTTTCATGTTGGAGCCACAGTCTCAGCACGTGTCGGGCTGCCCTGTCCTTCCCCAGTGGATCCCTTATCTCTTGTTATGAAATTAAAGGCAAGCATCACAGGACAAAAAAAAAAAAAAAAAAAAAAAAAAGAATAATTTTGCCATGGGCAGAAGTTTTGCCATGGGCAGAAGGATATTCAACAAACTGTACTTTGAAATTAAAAGCATAAGGCTGGAGAGATGGCACAGTGGTTAAGAACACTTATTCTTCTTCTAGAGGGCACAGTTTTAATGCCTAACACCAAGTGAATAGCACCAATTTTGAGTCAAAGGCAAGCAGGCAAGTAGCCAGGCAAAGCATATGACTCCATTCAAACTGGGAAGTATTGACTCTTCTGGAGATCTCCAGGTTGCTTGGGGTTTGAATGTAAAACTCCACACATGCTGCCGAAATGGTTTTGTCTGTTCATATCAGGCTGTAGTGCTGTGGATATTGCTCTATATAAATAAAACACTGATGGCCAGTGACCAGGCAGGAAGTAGGTTACCAGGCAGGAAGTAGGTTGCCAGGCAGGAAGTAGGTGGGACAAGGAGAGAGGAGAATTGCTGGGAAGCGGAAGGCTGAGAGGGGAGACACTGCAGTCACCAGCCAGGACAAAGCAGCATGTAAAGACTCTGGTAAGCCACCAGCCACGTGGCAAGGTATAGATTTATAAAAATGGGTTAATTTAAGATAAAAGAACAGTTAGCAAGAAGCCTGCCACGGCCATACAGTTTGTAAGTGATATAAGCGTCTGAGTGATTATTTTATAAGTGGATTGTGGGACTGCGGGGCTTGGGGAACCTGGAGAGAAGTCCTCCAGCAACACTGTAGGGAAGTGATAGGACCACTTATGGAGGTAAGGACAAGATGACCCCAATCTTAACTCTGACACCATCAACCTCTAAGTTGGATGTAGGACAAATCTTGCTCTCAAATTACTGGTGAGAATGCAAATGTCACTGCATAGCATGAAATGCTTCTCTATGAGTTATTGCTCACATAAGTTTTTATCATTTTTCTTGTTTACAATTGTAACCACATAGTAAGTCCCTATTGCTGAAACTATCATACACTTTGTCTATAGATACAGAAAAATCAATCTCAAATAACCCAGAAACTCTTTTCCTGTTGACTAACTTTTACAGTGCCAAGAAGTGTTGTGCAGGGTGGTGGAGTTAAAAATAAATACAGCAATGATTTTTCTTAGCACTGGACCATGCATGGTAAATTACTGACCTTACCTGCCAGACAAGATGTGCTCAATGGTGCAATAGTGTCATGGTTGTTCTGGGGTAGCTGACTGCTTTCTGACTGGATTTGAGGCAGCCTCCATAGGAAGGAATTCATATCTGGAATTGAATTCCTTGTCAAAAGTCCATCACCAGTGAAGAGGTGATAGGCGCTAGAGTAGAATCTTCTATGTTATTTTGCTCACTGATGGTACTGTCAAAAGCTTTGCAGATTCGTATGCTTATACCATTCAGTGGAGCTGCTCTCAACTTTGGTCATATGCCTTTTACAATAGGCAGCAGTCAATGCAGAGATGCATGACTGGTGGTAAGAATAAGATACTGTGGCTATTCAGCCCTAGATGGGACATTTTTATCAAGCTCCCATGCACATCAAGGTTTAAGCAACTGGAGGTAAAAGAGGCAGAAAGAATATATGAAGTGGAGGATGGGGTGGAATGTTGGTGAAATTCTGTGTGCTGGATATGACATGGCTGGTGTACACATGGACTCACAGCAGCTGCTCAAGACCTGCACAAGTTCAAGCAAACTGTCAGAGAGGCATGTTCATCAGGCCTCACTCCTTATTGGGGAGTTAATAACTGCTGAGAGAGAGAAAACTGTTCTTCTTTGAGGGCATGAGCAATGGTAGATTCCTCATAATCAAATGGATGGCTCCACAACTGTGTATAGTGAGAGAGCACCAGTTATCAGAAACAATGCATTCAGTGAGACAGTGGTTATGTTGGGAAGATATAAGAAGTGCTGGAGGTAGAAATGTGTGTGGAAGTACTATATTTTATTGTATATATGTATTAACTTCTCAAAGAATAAAAAAGATACATTAAAAACAACTCAATTCCTCATTTGAACTGTGTGATGGTTTGTAGATGTAACCAACCGTCTTATTAAATAAGAAACACAGAACCAATGTAAAAGAGAAAGCAAAGAGGTCAGAGCTCAGAGCTAAAACCTTACCCTTCCCCATGAGGTGCTCTTACCTCTCAGAAAAAGAGCTACTTCCTGTGTTTGTCTTTAATATAGTCTTTCTGTTCTGCCTTCTCATTGGTTGTAAACCCAAACACATGACTGCCTTGTCATTGCCTGTAAGTACAGGCCTCCAGGTCTTAAAGGCGTGTGTCTCCAATGCTGGCTGTATCCCTGAACACACAGAGATCTACCAAGCTCTGTCTACCAAGCGCTGGGAATAAAGGTGTGTGCCACGACCGCCACACTCTTGCTATGACTCTAATAGCTCTAACCCCCGGGGCAACTTTATTTATTAACATATAATTAAAATCACATTTCAGTACAAATAAAATACCACCATAATGGTTAATGTTAATTGCCAACCTGAGAAGATCTAGAATCATGACTGACATAAGCCTCTGGGCACACTTTTGAAGGATTATCTAGATTATGTTAGCCTCTGCACATGCTTATAAAGGATTTTCTTCATTAGGTTAATCAAAGTGAGAAGAACTATCCTAAATATAGGTAGTGCCCTTCTAGGCCCAGATATAACAAGTTCTCAGGGGAAAAACAAAACCACTGCTTTTCACACTTATGTTTTGTTGTGAGTTCACCAACTCTGCTAGGCCATCTCTCCTGTCACTGTCATTGCTGATGCTTCCATCATCAACTGACATTGGAACTCGTTAGTCTCTGCTCTTCTCATATTGACTGAACACAATGGCTTTCCAAGACCTATCTAAGCCTTCAGCATCAGACCAGGACCACTGAGGCCTCAGTCTCATGATTCTCCTGGATTAGCCAGCTGTTGTTGATCCAGCTGATGATGATGCAGGTCAATCTAACAAATCCTGTTTTAGTATGTATTCATTCTGTGAATATTGATTGCCCAGAGTCTGGGGAAGACACTGTCTGGAGTGGAATTTTTTTCTGAAGGAAAAAAAAAAATCTATGTACACTATGCTGTTAATGTCTGTTAATTTTATTCCTCTAAGACAAAATTCCATCTATTCAGCTACAGCTCCATCTGTCATTCAGGGCAGGAAAAAATCTATATATGTCAAGCTCTTTATTTCTCTGGGATGAAATCCTGTCTACATAACTTCAGTTCTGTCCTGACACTCAGTTCCTCTTTGTCTCCTCATTTACTGTCCTCTCATAGTCCTGCTAACAACTGAGGTCTTCTGCTTCCAGCTTCATCTTCGTTGTTTGTTTCTTCACCCTCCATCTCTACTTACTCTCTACTCCTGGCTCTGATGAACTCTACAAGAGTTCTGCCTTACCATCTAAGAAACCTCAGTGTTCTTCCTGTCTCACTGATCACACCATTCTGTCTGCCTCTACAGAAAATGCCTGTTTCTTCTTCCCCTACCCTCTGGGTTCTCTGCCTTCTCAAGAATGTTGCTCCACCCTAACTTCCACCTTGATATGTAAAAACCTCTTTTGTTCTCAGTCTCAGTGACTCTAGAGAGTCACTAGGCCTCAAGACAAAGAGATGGTCTGAACTTCCTTTGCACAAGAAACAAAGCTGTGTGTCTACTGCCTGTTTGGCTTTGCCTATGTGACCTTATCCAAGTACTGGCCCAAGCAGAAAGTTCACACACACATTCTATGGGAATTGTGAGCACAAGAAATTCATAACAAGGCACAGCTGAATACTAAGCTGTGTAACACCAAATAGTCCATGCTAGAATGCTTCCCACTGACTCTTGCCCTGGTCAAGGTATAGCTTTAATACAGCTGGACTCCTTATGACATATTTCCTCTAGAGCTCCTGACTGATAGATGCAGCATGTACTCTTACCCACCGAACCACCTCTCCATTGCCTGCATTTTTGAGTGCATTCTTGTAAAGGTCAAATCAGGGTGCCAACAGAAGATTAAGAGCTCAGTGGATCTGAAGAAATAAAGAACAATAATTGCAACACAATAGATTATTGGCATCTTTTATAACATATATTAATTATAAACAAGGCATTTCATTATGACATTTTCATGCATGTATGTAATATATATTGATTATATTCACCCCATTACCTCTTTTTGTCACTAATATGTACAATTAGTATGTATTAATAAAACAATAAATGAATATGCTATCTTTTAATAATTTTACATCTGGTTTGTTCATAATTCTTCAACACATTATTAGTTGGCAACAACATACTTTGTCAATAGTACTTTTTTAGGCTCTTGTGCATTCAAAACTAAGTTGTTGTCATTAAGCATGTCAAATAACTTTTATAGATTAAACTGTTTTCAATTTCTTATGATATAGTATAATTCATGTATTTTTAATTATTTTTTCAAGTATTAAGTATTATTTTAAACTCTGAGGCCAGATGCAAGTCACCTGTGTTTAGACTGTTTCAATAATTTATGTTTTATAATTTACTTATCAATTCTTATTTTTTTATAATTCTTTAAAACTTATGATCCATATTCATTGATTGTGTGTGGGAAAGGCCCTTTTGTCATGGAAGGGGTTCATGCACAGAGGAGAAACTGCAGGAAGGGTTCTTTCTGTCCACTCTCCGGGACCTTGAAAGCAAAGTTAGGCTTGCTTTACATGAATTATGACTTTTTAAACTCATATTTCAGTGACCCCATTGTGATAAATTCTTATCTGAACCATATTTTTTAAGTAAAACAAATGATGCACATGATTTATTATATCTTATTACAAATTTGCTCATCATTTTCTTCTATATTATTTTCTTGGGCTCATTTTATTTATTTTGGAGGAGCTTTACTTTAATATCATAATTTCTATTGCTTAAGGCAATTTTACATTTAAACATATTTTGATTATATAATTTCTTTTGTCCCTACCCACCCAACCTTAAGTTCTTTCTCAAGAAACAAACAAAAACACAGTACAACAAAAAACTCTAAAACCAAGAAGACACAAAACCAAACAAGAAAATATCAAAATGTAAACAAATAAAGTCACACAACAAAAACTGTGGAGTCCATTATTTGTTGTCAGCTTCTCCTGAACATGGCCTGGTGAGGTTGATATACTCAGTGTCATTCCGTGGAGAAAACTGATTTTCCCTCTCCCAACAGGTATAAATGACATGTCAACTGTTAATCTTTACCCTAGTGGCTAGGTTTTCATTCATTCATTCATTCATTTAAAAAATAACAACAAAATTATCACATTGAAGTTGGTCAAATCTAACCAAGAGAAGGAAAAGAATTCAAGAGAAGGTACAGGAATCAGATATTCACACACTCAGTAATCCCATAAGAACACTAAACTAGAAGCCACTATGTAAGTACAGAGGAACTAGTAAAGACCCATGTAGGCCCTGCACATGCCTACATGTGCAGTTTCTGTGAGTTCATGTGAGCTTGGCTCATGTTGATTTAGAAGGCATTGTTATCTTGATATCATTCATCCACCTGGCTCTTACACTCTTCCTGTCTTCTCTTCTGTGTGGTTCCCTGAGCTCTGGGGGGAGGGATTTGACAAGATATCTGATTTAGGGCTTAGTGTTCCAAATCCTTTCTCGGAGCAATATCTGGTTGTGGGTCTCTGTATTTGTTTCCATCTGCTACAGAAGCAAGCTTCTCTGATATTAAAGGAACAAGGCACTGATCTACGAGAATGTCATTAGGAGTCATTTTGTCACTATTTTTTTTTTTTCAGAACTGTATGATTTGACTTTTTTCCTAGGTCCCTGGACTATCTAGTCTCTGGTTCTTCATAACCTAAGCAGTTTCAGGAATTGGTTCCATCCTCATGGACTGGGCTTAGGTCATATCAAACATTGGTTGGTCACTCCCACAAGCTTTGTGCCACCATTGCCCTAGCACATTTTGCATACAGGACAGCATTGTAGATCAAAAATTTTGTGGCTGGGTTGGTGTTTATGATTTATTTTTGGTAGTCTTCAGAGTATCTTCCCATACAAAGTACCAATGACACTGGAATATAAGGGTTGAAGGCTCTATGCAGGCATCAGCTAAACCGCTCCATGTTCAGTGAGTTCCGTAGATGTTGTCTTCAGCAATGGGGTCTTGCTCTCAGTTTGTGGAGTGAAACCTATTGTCTGGGCAACAGTCTGGGTTGTTTGGGGATTTCCACAGGACCCCTTTGGCCAACAATCCAAGTGGATGTAACCCAGTGCCAGTGCTGGAAGCTTAGTTTTGTGACAGGAAGTGGCCAGTGGGTATCTGTCTCCCTCATTGTTTGGAGACTTCATTAGAATCATCTTCCTATATTTTAGGAAATTTCTACTGCACTAGCATTCATACCACCTTCCAAAGTCCCTCGGTTCTAGCTGTTTCTCCCCACATTTTCTCCATCAATCCCATGTCCCCTCTCCTTCCTCACTTGATCATCCCATTCCCATGCCCCTGGTCTCATTCTACCCACAAAATCTAGTCTATTTCTCCCTCCCAGGGAGACTTCCGTGAGTCTATGGATTGTAGTTTGGTTATTATTTATCTAATGGAGTCTATATTAATTGAAAAGAGATGATCAGTTTGGACTCTGTCTCTGCCATAATTTAGCAGTTTCATCTAGATGGTCTTCATATATGTATATTTGATGAAAAAAAGAATTAAAAAGGAAGGAGGGCATGGGTACTCCTAAAGCATGGAGAAGATTTATTATTGATTTGAGGGAGAGTGAAGAGGTGTGGGAAGAGTGCAGACAGGACCTTGCTGGGAGACTGAACCTGTGGGTCAGGAGAGGAGAGGCAGCAGGTGGGAGGGGAGAGTGGAAAGGCTATGAGGCCAGGAGAAAAAATAGTAACCAGGAAGAGGGGACCAAGAATGCAGGACATCAAGAGAGTGGCAGAGCAAAATGGTGGAGTTATATGTGGGCCAGAGAACTGGGAGGAGGGAAACCCAATGCAGTACCTGGGTTGCAGGGTTCAGAGTAGGGGTCACATACTGGTAGTGCTAAGAGAGTGGCAGCCAGCTTCTGCTTTCATATGTTAGTAAGCACTTCAGTTAGTCTTTTGTCCTGGGTTTGAAATCTAACATATATATTTTAGGAAGTTTCCACAGCATTAGGTTTCCATACTAACCCTCAAATATCCCTTAATTTCAGCTGTTTCTCCCCATATTCCCTCTTGTAGATGTAATGGTCTTATAAGAAACACAAAGCCAAATGCAGAGTTAAAAGCCCAAGAGGTCAGAGCAGTAGCTAAGAGCTGAAACCAAGACTGCCTTCTTATCACCCGTTGCCGCTGCCATCCTTCCCCTGAGAAAGGGACCTATTTCCTGTGTGTCTGTCTTTTTATTGACTTTCTGTTCTGCCTTCTCATTGGTTGTAAACCCAACCACATGACCTCCTCATCACTGCCTGTCTATATAGACCTCCAGATCTTCTATGGTTGGTATTAAGAATAAAGGCATGTGTCTCCATGGTGGCTGTATCCTTGAACACACAGAGATCTGACTGTCATGTGATCGGGATGTCTACCACTGCCAGACTTCTGCTAAATGGCTTGCTATTAGCCCTGACCCCCAGGATCTTTTATTTATTAACATACAAATAAAATCACATTTCAGCACAAATAAAATATCACCATAATCCTCTCTCCCAAGATGATCTTTCTATTCTAGTCCCCACCCCATTCGTCCATATTTATCTATTTTTTTATTTGCTACCCACATTTTTATTGTAAGAAATAATAAAGGTATGAAAAATGTACACACCATTTTCTGGTTTTGCTTCAACCAATTTCACTGCCACACAAGTGAATCCAATAAATAGTGACATTTGAATAATAGATTTGAAAAGCAATGAATTCAATTACCTGACAATAAATACCTAAATTTGCAGTTTAGTACCCAGTGTAAACCCAGTTTCCAAAGGAATATTAATCTGCAACCCTCTTGATTTCCTGTCCTTTTCTCCCCTTTGGCTGGCCATAGTTATCAAGAGATAATGCCTGATGCCAGCCACAGAATGTACTCATGCTGTCAGTCATAAATGCCCCTCCCAGTATATTTCTGTGCATCCTGATGGTTAAACCCAGTCATTAGGCGGTGTTCATTGTTGGCTGTGGTCCCAGTAGAAAAACATTCCAGGCTGCTGCATGATGTCCACCTGCAGGTTCTGCTTTTTACTGTATTTCTTCATAATTGAAACTCATTCTGCTGTTTTGATTTCACGGTACAGACATCAGGGTGCACATTCCCTCAAGGTGCTCTCGTTCTGTTTGCTCATATTGCTACAGAATGCTCTGTTTCGGTGCTTTGTGTTCAGTAGGTCAAAGAAGCAGTGAGGGAGCTCACTGCCTAGAACACAGTCTTAGAAGCACGGGACATGATTTTCAATGTTGGCATGGTTTCAGCTCTGCTCTGTTCCTGCTAAGTGGGGTTAGCAGGCCAGCTACCAGGTTCACCTGGGGACCAGGCGCTGTATACTCAAAGGTGGATATGGCACATCCACTTTGGCAACCCTACCAATCCAGGTTACTAGCCCTCAGATAAATGACCCTAGGTATACATAGCAAACAAATGTGCAGGCCAAGAAGACCTGTGTCACTCTAATGACACACACCCCACTCCACACAGGAAGCCCTCCTGAGGAAAAGCCTAAAAGGACATCTCTAAGGCTGCCCTTCACAGCCCCGAGCTCAAGGCTTTTGCTCTCTTCCTTTGAAGCAGATGAAAATACTGTGTTTATCCAAGCCCTTCTCACTTAGAAGAATTGGAAAATAGAGGTGTGTGTTGTGTTGATGTCATCCAAAGATCACAACTTCTATGAAATGTCCCATCACTAGAACGCCATTTTTAAAAGCATCTCGGTAAGGGGTGACTCCAGGCTTCCTTCAGGCATCTTAACATGAGACTTCCCTAGAGAGGGATGGAGCTACGTGTTCATTCCATATCTATCTACTTTATTTCCCTTTCATTTGTTTCTACCTGGTCCTTCTAGTCCCTTAGTCTAGACCTACCCTTTGTGGTTTTATGTGTAGTTTGGTTATCATTGACTTAACAGCTAATAACTGCACATAAGTAAATACATACTATCTTATCTTTTTTGATCTGACATACATCAATCAGGATGAATTTTTCTAATTTCATCTATTTCCTGAAAATTTTATGATGCTAATTTCTTAATGTCTTAGTGATACTCTATTGTATAAGTGTACCACATTTTAAAATCCATTATTATGTTGAGAGACATCTAGGTTATCTTAGGAACTGCCCACATTCACATTCCAGAATCAGGGGTACCCTAAGCCTGCCTTCAGCAACTCAGTATCAGAAGACAAATACCAGCTACCAAATATGACACACTTCCACTGTAAGCAAGTGTCGAGGTCCCTTTATGAAGCCCATGCCATCACAGCTCCCCCCCATCCTTCTTTAGAGGTAGCCTTCCATGCTCCCCATTAATCTCTTGCATGAGATCTGTTGCATGATATGATTTTTGTGGCATTCCTTGGCCCTCTGATTGCTCCAAAAACCCAAACATTGGTTCTCATGACTTGGAGGGATATACTGGTGCAGGTCAAAGCTGTAATGGGACTCCATCCCTTGTCTCCAGTCCACCTGCAACAGATCTACCTTCTGGACCACCTATTGCTTGGCCTTTTATCTATCACTGTAAATTGGTGGATGATCCTTCTCAGATCCTTAGTCTCTGCTACTTTTGGAAGCAGAGGTATCCACCCTGCTCCAGATCCTTCCCTTGGGTTAGACTTCACTGGAAAGTCCTTGTATCAGGTGCTGAGTCTTACCTCAGGTTACAGGCATTGGACCTTTATCTTTTCCTCACCCATGGGAATGGGGTCATCCATAGAAAACATGCAGTCCCTCTACCTGGTATCTGACCTGAAGAGCTCCAAATGTATTCACTTTACAATCAGAGCTGGCCTCAATATCCCTTAGATAATCCATCTAATTATGGTTGGCTAAAGACACCCTCAACTTCAATGTTGTTTGGGACATTACAAATGCTGCAAGCAATCAACGAGAATGGAAAAGATTCCTAATTCCCCATTTCTCTTTTCTCTGTTCCATGTCCTGTTTGTTTTTGTCTGGTGTCCCCCAAACATGTGTAAATGTCTTGCCTTTGAGCTACCATTGATAGAGCTGTGAGTTTGTTGCAGAGTGAACCAGAGCCAGACCTAGAAGGAAGGGGAGAAAGTAAAGGAGCAGGCCAGTTGTAGTATGTACACACATGTCACACCCCCCTCCCTGGTAGATGTATATCCCTGCTTCTCCCTGTAGTGTCTGCTCAGAACCAAGCTGCTGATCTGACTCATATAAGCCATGTAAGGATCATTTGTTTCTGTTGACTTTTGCCATCCACAGAATTTTATTTCAGACTCTAGAGTCGAATTGTTCAGGAGCTGCTTCCCTCTACCAGCTATGCCCTCTTTGTGGGCACCTCTCTCTGGGTTCTGCAGCTTGCTATACCTCTGGTGTGCTACATTCATGTGGACCTCTCCCTTTCCCCTGCCACTTGGAGTTACCTGCTCTATCTTTCTTTGTGGCTCCCTCGACTTATACTTTGTAAATTTCTTTGCCTCCCTCTGGAGCTGTCTTCTAAGTCCTACATCTTTTTTACAACCTCTTGTCTCCTTAGATATTTGGATGCTCCCTTGGGTAGAGTTCATGCTCGTTGCTTCTTGTCCTTAACCATTTCTCTCCTTGTCTATGCCATAAGAATCTCTCTGACTCCTGGACCTGCTATGTCCTTGGAGCCCATCACATCAGCAGCAGCTTTCTCTTGACTCTGGCCGGTTAAACCAGCCTGGGTCTCTCTACTAAAGATACTTACAGGGTCTGTTTTTCACTGCACTCTCCTGGCTATGTCTTGCTCTAGTGTGCAACTCTAAAGCTTCACCTCTCATCTCTATTTTAGAGCTTATAGGAATACCCCTGCATGTGTACCATTTTGTGACCTGCTCTCTTTTCCTTCATGGACTCAGAGTCTATAACTACTGCTTAGTCTTAGTACTGTCAATGACCAAAAATTGGCACATTTGATTTCCAAATTCTTGCAGATCATAACAACTTCTGCTACCACACAAAGAAATGATTTCCAAGTCCCTTATCTCTAAGATTCTGCTTACTACTGTTAAAAATAATTTATCTCTATGATTTCTCTGCACTCTATTCTCAAAAAATTTCTTAAGACTGTGTTGTAAGCTCTATGTCAAGATTTGTAAGTTCATTAGATATGATTTAAAATCTATAAAATCTGTTTTAAAAAGTTGGCTTTAAAGTTTTAACTGAAGGCTTATAATTAAAATCTATACATAGTAATCTAATTTGCTACAACATATTATATATGACTCAACTCTTGTTTGGGATACATATATACCACATACACACATGCTTGTATGTAACTCGAATTCAACCCTAAATATGTGTATATGTCTGAATGTAACTTGGATTCAACTCTCATTCATTTAAAAAAATATAGATCTACTAGGAAAACAGATATTTTTAAGTAGTAAACATGTGGCTCCCCTCCATCTTGCCTGATTGCATCATCAAGATGGCAACCACATGGCTCTCAGCCATCTTTACTAAGGTAAAAGAATATATGCCATGTGACTTAACCAACATCTTCAGGTGACCACGTGGTATAGAACTTTATAGAATGATTATAAAACTTCTTAATCCTAATGAGCTCTCTGTTTATCATTGTATCTCTTTTTAGACTAAGGAAGCAACAAGAAATCTCTAAAATATTTTGAGTTGGTATGGGTTTTATTTAAGATGATGAAAATTTAAGATATATTTGATACATAAGTTTTACAAATTCCCAAGGTCTACTGAGGTTCACAGTAAAATTTGTCTTCTTTGTCTTTGCTCACTTTAAGATTTAGCTATTTGGATAAACTAAGTCATACACAAACAAACAAACACCCCCAAAACTTGTGATGTTCTATATTTAATCATAGTCTTTTAGAACTATGATGAAAAGTTTTATTTTGATATTAAAAAAGCTTCAGTTCAAAATTTGCTATATATTTTTTTTAAGACTAAACCTAACAGGGATAAAAATGTAAAGTCCTAGTATTATAAAAACAACTAACTTATTGTAAACTGTTAAAGATAATTAAGACTTGCAAGTTAAATTGTCACTTTATAATAACCAAATTCTTTAATGTGTTCAGAACTATATTTGTAGCCATGTTAAACACTAATATAATTAATTACAAAAATAAGCTTTTTTAAGCCTCCTGTATATGTTTTCAAAGTTAAGCCTAAAACAAGTAACTAGAAACAAGCACAGTTTGTTTAGTTTAGATATACTTAGTAGATGGATGGTCCTCAAATTCTTCAGAGTTCTAATGAATATGGCATTTTAAATGTTTAATGGAAAACAGAGATATCTGCTCCTACCAGTGACCCCAAGATCACCAAAGAAGATAACAGGGTACAGAAGAATTTCACCTGGAGCCTGATTTAAATGTGGCAAAGCCAGCTACTGGGTGAAAAACTGCTCTTCATCTCACCCACTGCCAGGACTCTGTCCAAACACTGGGAAAGTTGATTGCCCCATTTTGTCTAAACAAGGTTGGCTGGTCCCACCTAGTTCTCACTACACAGGAAAGTCTGTCATGCCCCGGCCAGCGGGGTGTCAACGGGGGCGACACACCTGCGGGAGAGAATGAAAGGGATGGGGAGACACAAGAGAAGACAGCAAGACAAATGTTCTCATCAAGCTGCAAATTTTATTCTCCTTAGCAAGGCTTATATAGCATGAGAGGGGGCAGGAAGGAGGGAAGGGGTGCACGACGTGCCGTACGTGCTGTACCTGCAGGTGAAGGGGGACATGCAAGTCATGCAAGTCGTGAGGCTGCTAGGTGGTAAGGTCACTGGTCAGGGCCCATTGTTCTGTTGCTATGCTACCTGACCTGCCTGGCCTGTTCTTTATCTTTGGGGGCATCTGGTTTAGGGCAGGGGCTTGTTCTCTGGCCTAGCTAGCACTTTTTCATGGTCCATGTTTGGTCCCCGACACTGTCAGATGTTCTAGGCCTGGTGGCCAAAGACTGAGTGTGCCCTGGGACCTCTGCCCCCAATGAAATCAAGACTACCACGGAGGAACCTAGGGTGACCTTTCAGGTCGTTACTAAGTTTCTGTCATTTAATAGATTGTGGAGCTGCTTAGATTGTACTTCCTGCTTACTCTGGTGAAATTTATCCTGCTCAAATCTCTGAAGGTGTTGATGACTAGACTACTGATAGCTTGGTCAGTTTAAGAGCAGTAACCAAGACTTCAGCTGTCTCCTCAGTTCTCTCCTATGTAAAAATCATGACCCAAGCCTCAATTTCCTAGAGCTACTATTACATCTAGACACAGTTTACCTTGCTACTAGACTCTAAAAAGAGATAAACTCACAAAACAGATTTTAATGTAACTTTTTACTATTCCTTTACTTAGAGGAACTTTCTTTACAATGACAGCTGTCAATAATCAACCACCTGTGTCTCATGGTGAATGACTGGATAGAAACAAGTGTAAAGTTTATGTAAGATCTGAGGATACAAAAAGTTAAATAAGTTGTAAGATGTAGGGATCTAAAAAGGGTTTTAAGATATGTAAATGCAAGTTATAAAGGTCTAATCAAGTGTCTTAAGGTATATAATTGTGATGTGTAAGAGTAAAAAAGAGTAAAAGTAAGATATATATATATGAACAATGTCATATATATATGAAAAGTATCTTAAGGTATGTAATTGTGATTTGTAAGAGTAAAAAAGAGTAAAAGTGATTTAAGATATATATATGAACAATGTTTCACATTTCTTTCTCTATGCTATTGTTATATTAATGCTTCAAAAGTTTAGAGTTTTCCATTAATCAATGGAGTTCTGATAAGCTATTAATCTAGCTTTGGTAAAGTACTCTAATATTATCATAGTCACAAGCTCAAGATTTTAAATTTCCTTTGGTTGTCTTCTAAATATAGACATAAAAGTACTTCTCATCTTCTCATTGTACTAAATAATATATAACACAAAATATATATATATATATGTATATATATATACACTCTTAGTCTTCTGGATAGAAGAAAGAGGATTCATCCTTTTAATCCAAAATCATTTTTGGGTCCCCAAGCTTCTACTATGACTCCAAGTTATAAGTCTACTGCCTTTTCTACAAAGTAAATTTTAGTACAGATCACAAGCAGCAGTAATGTTAACATGTCTTAAATTTTTGCCTCTATATAAGATTTTAAAAAATTCTTGTAAGGTTCAGGGAATCAACTTGAATCCAACTCTCACAGGTCAAATGGACTCCAGATAAGTATTATCAATCAACACCCTGTTTCTCTACCTACCTATTCTACTTATTCCTGAGGGTGGGAATGTGCAACCCCCCTTTCCCTGGTCTTGGGACTCCCCTTTCCCAACTACCAGGTCCATGGGCCTCAAAGTTTCAAATGTATACTTAAGAAAGAATTTTCCCCTAAATGCCTTCTGTTTCTAACATATATATCTGTTCCAGCAACCCACAAACTCCAGGTGTTCCCTCAAAATCTGCATTCCAGACAACTGCAAAGTGGCTAGCCCCAGGTGGTCCAGGCTCATATGTGCTGCCTGTGTTTTTCTAGCCCCAGATGGTCCTTCAGAGCCTGGACAGAAAGTGAAACAGCCTGCTCTTTCCAGACTTGGCCAGCATTCCAGCTCCCGTGAGTCCCCAAAGATATCATTTACCCAGACTTCAGGAAGCAATCTAAAGAGCACCATGACCTCGTTCCTGCCTCATCATTATCCCTTCCTATTTCCTCACCTTTTATAATAAACAAAAGGGAGGGACGTTAGGACCTGCCCACATTTCAGGACCAGTGTGCCCCAGCAGTCATGGGCGTCATCATCAGCTACCAAGTGTGACAAACTTCCACTGTTGCCAAGACTCAAGTACCCTTTATAAAACTCATGCCATGTGAAATGCTTATCTATCTATTTCTATCTATCTATCTGTCTATCTGTCTGTCTGTCTATCTATCATCTTTCTTTCTATCTATCATTCTGTCTATCTATCATCTTTCTTTCTTTCTTTCTTTCTTTCTTTCTTTCTTTCTTTCTTTCTTTCTTTCTTTCTCTCTCTCTGTCGTTTGTTACCACTCTAGGTGATTTTTCACCCCCCCACATGACATCGATTGCACAGTATGATCTTCGCAGAATTCCTTGGACATTCAATAACTACAAAATCTCTAACAGGTTGTTTTCAATTCTGGTTATTATGACTAGCGCAGCAAAGAACATGGTAGAACAAGTGCTCTGTGGTAGTATGAAGCATCATTTGGGTATATTTCCAAGAATCACCTAGCTGGATATTGAGGTAGATAAATTCCCATGTTCCTAAAAAACCATTGAATTCTCAATAGAGGAAACTCAAATTGCTGAGTTAGAGAAATGTTCAACTTCTTTAGCCATCAGAGAAATGCAGCTACTTTGAGATTCCATCTTACACCTCTCAGAATGGCTCAGAGCAACAAAAGAGTGACAGCTCATGCTGGCGAGGATGCACAGTTCATGAGGACCACTCAAACATTGCTGGTGGGAATGACAACTCATACAGCCACCGTGAAAATTAGTCAGAACCATATTTCATTAGCACCCTTACTTGTTCTTTCTTTAATAATTACTTTATAGTCTCATCCTCGTGTCTGCAACAGAACACCTGTGCCAGCCTTCCATGCCCCCCGTTCCTATCTCCTATGATGCACAGATCTTCCCCTCTCACCAGCCTCTCCCCCTACTTGTTGCTTTGTCCCAGCTCCCAATACCATCAGGTACCCCCTGCTAACCAATGGCCACCCCTGCCAGGTCAACAAGTGGACTGATGACAGATCACATCTTTACTTCTGCTCTCTAGACCAGGCCCTGCTGCTGCACAACCAGCGATATAGCAGGAAACACACTGAAGCTGCCTTCCTCTCTCTGACCCCATCCCTAGTGGGTCACAAATATCCTCTTTCCCCAGCCTTCCTTCACCCAACTCATGTCATTATCCCAGCCTCCAACACCAGCGGACAGTCACTAACAGCATGCCTGACAAGCAGGCCAGGGAACCATATCAGTGCCTTATTCAGCCATCATCAATCAGAAAGGCTTCCTCCTGCAGCAGACGGAAATAACGACACAGCCAGACAGTATGCAGAAGAGAGATCTTGGAACACACTGCTTTAAAAGAAATGTCCCCATCAAACCCTTTCCCTCAGAACTCAGAGAACCCCACAGGAGAAGAAGCATAAGGAATGGGGGAGACGGGGAAAACAGGACACCAGGAGAGCAAGGCCCTCGAAGACACCTGAGCAAAGCTCATATGAACTCACAGAGCCTGAAGCACCAAGCACAGGTCCTACAAGGGTCTGCATCAGGTCCTCTGCACATATACTATAGCTTTCAGTATCACATTCTCATAGGATTCATGGATGTGTAAATGAGTGAGTTTCTGATTCTGATTCACACTTTCTTGGGTTTCTTTTATTTTTCTGTTGGCTTGTTTTATTCGACTTTGATATGACAGTTTTTGTTTTATCTTATATATTTTTGTTATGTTTTGTTGTAATTTCCTAGAAACCTGCTCTTTTCTAATGAGAGACAGAAAGGAAGTAGATCAGACTGGAAAAGGAAATGAGGAGGAACTTGGATTAGTAGAGGGAACAGAAACTTTGTTTATATTATTTTGTAGAGAAAAGTATCAATGTTTAATAGAAGAGGAAAATAAAAGAAAGCTTTTTATGTGGATTTTTATTTTGCTTGCATGTATGTGTGTGTACCACCTGCAGTCCTGATGCTGAAAGAGTCCAGAAGCGGGTGTTGGATGGATCCCCTGGAACTGGAGTTACCCATGGCTCTGAGTGCTAGGGATTGGTCCTGGGCCTTCTAAAAGAGCAGCCAGTGCTCTTAACTGCTGAGCCATCTCTCCTGCCTCACTTGCTTGCTCCTTTTTTTTTTTTTTTTTTTTTTTGCTATGCATTCAACTTAATTATTTAAAATAAACTTCATCACATAAACCATAGGCCTTATTTTTTTCATTGTTTTGTTTTCCGTATTTAGGATATCTAAAATACAGAGGCTGTGACACTTTTTTGAACGTTTACTAATCTTTAAGATCTCTTCAATTTCGTTTCACAGTTTCTCAGAAATGTATCTGCACTGTAAATGTTTTTGTGATGTAGATTATAAGAACATAGAACTTAATTGCCAGACCAGCTTCCGTTTTGTCACTTTGGGTTGTTTCCATTATTTCTGCATTACAACACTGCTCATTTCATCTTTTGCCATTTCACATAATCACCCATCATATTTTGTGTTCCTCATTTGCCATCTGTGCGTGGGGAAACAGGCCACTAATCCACTTACTCTCTCTGCACCGCCCCCAACCATTTATGCTCAGGTAGATTCATGAATTACATTTGCTTCTGGCGACAGAATGTGATGCTGAACTTGACATTAGCGGGATGTCTCTGCACAATGGGGAGAGCCACGCTATTTTTCAAGATTGTTCCCCTGCTTCCCCAAAAGCTTCACTGTGGTGACTGAGCCAGGCACTTTGCCGCACAGAGACTGGCCTCTGTGTTTATGTCTCTGCTCCACTGAATAGATTTGTTTCCAGAAGAGCTTCTGGCCCTGGGCAAGTGTCACCAAAGTGGTATTCATTGACACAGCCAAAGAACTCTCCTCCAAGTGATTCCCTTTCCAGGGATCTCAAAACTCTCTAGATTTGGGGTCGACTCACTGGTTTATTAAACTCTATGTATTTACATTTTTGGTAACTAATCCTCCTGTTGAGAATGAAAATCACGATTATATACCTCTCCTCTTGTTTTACTTCTCATGTAATATAGATCAGATTAAGAAATATTGTTTGGGTAATTAGTTTTAAATTTAGTTATTTTTATCTATTAAATGAATGTAATTTGTTACTAAAAATTGTTGAAAAAACATTAGTTCTGCATGGTAGTGACAAGAAGTTATAGTCACAGGTTATAATTTATAATTGAAGCAATTATACAAAATATATAGCTTTTAAGGTGATATTATATCTTTAATAAGCAATAAATAATTTCAGCGTAGGTACCAAGAATGTGCAGAGCAAGATAAGGGACTGGAGGGAGTTTTTCTTAGAAGAAGAGACAAAATCTCTTGGGTTAAAAATGGAATAAAGAATTAAAGTGGAATTGTTGGCCCTAAAAAGGATGACAGCCTAATATACAGATTACAATCAGATCTTCCTAACTTTTGCATTGTGAAGTGTGGTGGTACTATATTTCCCAAAATATTGTGTACCCTAATAAACTTATCTGGGATCAGAGAACAGAAAAGCCACTAGATACTTAAGATAGGCAGTGATAGCACACATCTTTAATCCTAGCATTCCAGAGGCAGAAATCCATGTGTTCAAGGATACAGCCAAGCATGGTGACTCACGCCTTTAATCTCAGAAAGTGAGCCTTTAATCCCAGGAAGTGGTGGTAGAGAGCAGAAAGATATATAAGGCGTGAGGACCAGGAACTAGAAGCTTTTGGCCTGTTTAAGCATTTGGCTGGTTAAGCTTTCAGGCTTTGGAGCAACACAGTTCAGCTGAGACCCATTCTGGATGAGGACTCAGAGGCCTCCAGTCTGAGGGACCAGCTGAAGATCCGGCGAGGTGAAGAAGCTGTGGCTTGTTCTGTCTCTCTGATCATCCATCATTGCCCCCAATACCTGGCTCCAGGCTTGCTTTTATTAATAAGAACTTTTAAGATTCATGCTACAGTGAAGTTTATATGGTGTTATGAAAATGGACATAGAAAAACTCTGTAAACTATTTGGAAATTTCATAATCCTTACATATTAACTAATTTGATCCCTCTCATAAGATTTTATTTTTCAATGCAGTCAAGAGAAGGAACTTATTTAGAACAAAATGGTGAGTATGTGGTTATGTTGATCATAATGTCTTTAGCAGTTAAATGGAAACTTCAAGTACCTTTCCCCCATAAGACTGCCCTTTATCCTGGTGTACTATCATTGAGTACTTACATTTTAATCTATTGCAACATACTGTGCTATAAAAATGTTCTTGTTTAATGTCTTGTATTATAAAAAGGATAAAGCCATGTCATACTATGTGCTATAGAAAGATGTTTATTGTGTCTTCATGAGTGAGGAATATATTCCTAGCTTATAATGTTATGGTATTCTAGAACATACAAAGATCACAAAGATCACAAAGGAATTTTATAATATAAACTAATTTTGGCAAACATGTTTTATTCTAAAATTACAGTCTACTTAAGAGCTTGGGGGGCAGTTTGTATTCTCGACAAAGTTGTACATATCTAAGTTTATACTTCTCAGTTTTATTTATTCATTGATTTTTGATGATTAGTAGTCCTCAAAACCATGGGATTGACTCTCAAAGTGTGTATCACTGAACCAAAAAGCCCCAAGTGATGTCATCTCTTTGTTCAACATCTACTATTTCTAAAGCAAATTGAAATATATTGATGTAATTTTTCTCTAAGAAAAACTTAAATTGAAACTAAATTATTATTTTTGATGATTCTTATTCCCCAAATCATGGGTTTTTAATCTCAATGCATGTGGTATATTATTCACTTGTGAGAAGCAATGATTGAGACATCAGAAATACACAAATAACAGCACTAAAAAGAATGTGCTCTGACTCTGATTTTAGGAAACAACAATTCACCTAGGATTCTGAGAATGACACGCTCTAGCAAATATATTAATACATCATAAATCACTTAAGTATTTGTTGGATAATATATTATTAAAATTTAATATCTAGACTAGGGAGATGAACCAGCATTTAAGATCGCTTGCTGTTCTTGGAAGAACTAGAGTTCTGTTCCCAGGACCCATGTCAGGCAGTTCAAGACCACCTTAAAACTCCAATGCTTCTTCAGGTCTCCATGACTACCTTCACTCATATGTGGATACACACACACACACACACACACACACACACACACACAAATAAATATTTAAAATTCAATTCAATTCAATATGTATTGATGATTAATGTTCTTGATGTTCTTAGCACATTAAGAAACCTTTTATATAAATTGAATGGAATTTTAAATTACACATATTTTGATATGCAAAATATAGCAGAATTTTGGAATATATTCTCTTTATGCCATTTTCCAGTCATGTTTAATAGGGTTTTTAAGTTTGCTTTTCCAATCGACTAAAGCCCGGTAATGTTCACATACTTGAATTAGTTGTTGTAATACCATGAAAATAGAAATTGCCTTTGTAAGTTATACATTTTAATATAAGCAGCTTTAAAATAACTTTATTGCTTAATTTTAATAAATGATTAGTTATGAAGTTGTTAGAATTAACATATTATTTGTGCATGATAGTGAGTTTCACTGCGATATTTCCAATGAATGCGTATATTACACATCTGGTCTTTCTTGTCCCATCTTCCCTTCCCTGAATAACAACACAAGTTTCAGTCCATAGTCATCATTGTTTTACTTTTAAGACTACTGTTTTAGTTTCCACATCTGTGCAGAAGTGTGTGGTTTCTTTTGCTTAACATGATGTGCTACAGTTCTACATTTTTTTCTACAAATAATAGGATTTCATTTCTTTCTGGGGCTAAATAATACTCTGCTTTCCACATAGACCACATCTTCTTTATCCTTCATCTCTTCATGGGTACCTATGCTGGCTTCCATATCTTAGCTAGTGTGCACTGAAATGAACATGAATATAAAAGGTAACTCTTGTATGCTGATCTCATTTCCTTCAGCTATATACTTAGGAGTGTGTCACGTACACTGTGTGGCAGTATGACTCCAGGTGTTTCAGAGGAACCAACACACTATTTTCCACAAAGGTCACACTAACTTATATTCCCACCATCAGTGCATAAGAATACCTGTTATCCATTTCTGTGTCAACATTTTTTTCTTTCTGTTTGTGAATCTAAGTGTAGTGAGATTGCACTTCATTTCACCTTTGATTTTTATATAGCTGACAATGATACTGAAACTTTCATGTATTTATTGGCCATGTGTAGTTTTTCTTTGATCTCATTATATTTTTTCATCTCTCTCTCTCTCTCTCTCTCTCTCTCTCTCTCTCTCTCTCTATATATATATATATATATATATATATATATATTGCTTTATTGGAAATAGATTCTTCTTTCAGCAATACATCCTGATGATTTTTCCCTTCCTTTCATTCCTTGCATCTCACTCCAGAAACCCTCTCCCCCAGATCCATCCCTGCTCAGTCTCCCTTCAGAAAAGAGCAGACATCCAAGAGAAAAAAAAAATCAAACATGACAAAACAAAATATGAGAAGATAAGGCAAAAGCCCTCACACCAAGGCTGCGCAAGGCAACCCAATAGGAGGAAAAGAGTCCCAAGAGCAGGCAAAAGAGTCAAGGACATGCCCACCCACTCCTACAGTTAGATATCCCACAAAACACTGAGCTAACAGCCACAACATATACACAGGTGACCCCTTGCTTTCCATTTCATCTTTGTGAGCCCATGTGAGCCCTGCTTAATTGATTCAGTGGGCTTTGTTCTCCTGCAGTCCTCCAACCCCTCTGACTCCTTACAAATTTTCCACCCCTTATTCCACAGCATTCCCCAAGCTCTGAAGGGAATACTTGACGGAGACCTCCAGTTTATGTTCTCTCTCCACATAATGTCTCTTGGTTTTGGTGATGTGAGATTATTTTCTGTATTTGTGTGGGTTAGTTAACCTCCTTAGGTTGGAGTTTTCCTTCTAGTACCTTCTGTATGGCCTGGCTTGTAGATAGATATTGTTTACATTTGACTTTACCTTATTTTTACATCTATAGTGTTTGAAAGCTTTGTTGGGTATGGGCTGACATATGTGGTCTCTTAGAGTCTGAAACACATCTGTACAGGCCTTTTTTGGCTTTTAGGGTCTCCTTGAGAAGTTGGGTGTAATTCTAATAGATCTACCTTTAGATGTTACTTGGTCTTTTTCTCTTGCAGCTTTTTACATTCTTTCTTTGTTCTCTGTGTTTGGTATTTTGATTATTACGAGATAAGGGAATTTTCTTTTCTGTTTCATTATATTTGGTGTTCTGTATGGTTCTTTTACATTTACAGGCATCCCTTTCTTAGGTTAGTATAATTTTCTTCTATGATTTTGTTGAAATTATTTACTTGGTATTTGAGCTGGGATTCTTCTCCTTCTATTCCTATTATTATTAGGTTTGGTCTTTTCATAGTTTCCCAGATTTCCTGGATGTTCTGTGTCACAAATATTAGATTTAACATTTTCTATAACTGACATATCTTTTTCTTTTTTAGTATCTTCAATGCCTGAGATTCTCTCTCCCATTTCTTGTATTCCATTGTTGAAGCTTGCCTCTGCAGTTCTTTTTCAAATTCCTAAATTTTTCATTTCCATAATCTACTCAGTTTGTTTTCTTTATTGCTTTTATTTCTATTTTCAGATCTCACACAGTTTCATTTATTTCCTTCAACTGTTTGTCTGTTTTTTTCTTGTATTTCTTTAAGAGAGTTATTCATTTTGTCCAGTTATTTGTTTATGTTTTCCTGCTTTTAAAAATGAGATTTATTCATTTCCTCCAATTATTTGTGTTTTCCTGGCTTTTTAGATGGAACTTACTCATTTCATCTCTAAGGACCTCTATCATGTTTGTCGAGGTGGTTTTGTGGTCTTTTTCTTGTGATTCAGCTATGGAATGTTCTTGGCATGTTAGGGCGGTTGGGCTCTAGTGGACACACTCTGTCCTGGCTGTGATTGTCTTCTTACACTGGTTTCTAGGCATCCAAGGTTGGAGTCATTATAGGTCTAGGTGCTGATTTCTGGGTTTGTTTTGTTGAGTGGGTGTTTTGTTTCTTTGGTTTTATTTCCCTTCTGGATTTTCAGAGAATCTGATGCCTGTGTGTTGCTTGGTTACCTGTCCTGCTCAGCTGGTATATTCACAGGGAATGACCCACCCCCCAGAGTGTTGGAAGCTGGGATGCATCTACCAGTCCAGGGAGGTAGAACAGGAGGCATGGAGAGGGTGGAAGGGAGGGTGCAGCTGGTGGTCTGATGCAGAGCTTGGGAAAAGCCTGAGGGATTGGGTCTTCTGAGTGAACAGAGAGCTTTTTTTCATCTCTTTTAGAATTTGATTACTTGTCATTTTGCTGATAACTTTTTCAGTACTTTATGTATTCTGAATGCTGATGCTCTCTCAATCAAATGATAACCAAAGGTGTTCTCCCACCTGGATGCGTTCTTTTCCCTTTGTTTATTTATTTATTTTTTTTGTGGAGTAAAATTATTTCAGTTTCCTGTAGCCATACTTGTCAATGTTTTCTTTTGTTTCCTATTTTTCTGGAGGCTTATCCAGAAACTGTCTAAGCAAATATCTTACACCGTTTGTCTTACATTTTTATCTACTCATTTCAGAATTTTAGGTCTGAGAGTAAGGTATTCTGTAGCTGAAGGATTTCCTGTGCTCACCTGGCACCAAGGACCCCACAGCTGCTTATAAAATAATCACTCAGAAACTTACATTAATTAAAACTGTATGGCCCAATGGCTCAGGATCCTTGCTAGCTAGATCTTACATCTTAAATTAACCCATTCTATAAATCTATACCTTGCCATGTGGTTTGTGGCTTACCAGTATCTGTATATCATGCTTCTTCTCATCATGGCAGTGGCTGGTGACTCCTGACTCAGCCTTCCTGTTCCCAGAATTCTCCTCTCTGCTTGTCCTGCCTATACTTTCTGCCTGGCTGCTGGCCAATCAGCACTTTATTTATTAACCAATCAGAGCAACACATTCACAGCATACAGAGCAATATCCACAGCAGTATCCAATCCATTTTTAGGTGAATTTTGTGCAGAGTAAGCTATATCGTCAAGTTTTAGTCTTTTAAACAAAATGATTTGGTTTTTCCAGCATGGTTTGTTACAGAGACCCCCCTTTGTACCATGAGTATTTTGACAGTTGACTGTCGATACATGAATTCCTGTTGTTCTCTATTCCTTTCCACTGGCTTATGCTTACATGCCCATGTGATACTATTGTTACTACTGTGTCTCTCTGACATGTCTTGAAGTCAGGTATTATGCTGTCTTTAACTTTGTTCCTTTGGCTCATGATTGTTTTGGTTGCTTGAATCAGCATTTTGGGATTGTGCTTTCTACAAAGAATGGAATTAGTATTGTGATGATAATTTTATTAAACTTACAGTAGAATGGGCTTTTAGATATAGAAATTCTTCTAGTCCAGGAATAACAGAGACTTTTTAATGTCTTTTTCAATTTTTTCCTGTGTTCTGTAATTTTTATTGGCTCATTATTTTACTTCTTGAACTGAGAATATTTCTACATAGTTTGTTTTATTGAGCCTTTTCAATGTGGGAATGATTTCATATTTTTTTCTTAGTCAATGTTGTTGTTGTCTTAAAAAAACTATTGTCATTTTAGTTGTTTTTTTTAATGTTGCCTCTTTATTTGATTCTTTTAATTACAAATGTGTTTTGGTGAGACTTAGAGTTTTTTTTTCCATAATGAAACTTATTGTTATTTTTTTCAGACAGAATCTCACCATGTCAGGCCAATATATTTCAGCCTGGCTTGAACTCACAGATATCCTTCTGTCTCTCTCCTGAGTACTGGGATTAAAGATGTATACCATCAAGCCTGGCTAAGAATCTTATCTTAAAGCAGGGATCATTTGGCATACTCCAATTTCATTTCATTTCTTCTCTGTCCAATTACTCTAAATGAAATCGTGGTTCCATATTAAGCAACAAAGAGAGAAGAGACACCCTTGTCCTGTTTCTGCTATTTATAGCAATATCTTTAAATATTCCTTTTTTGTTAGATGCTGGATGTGGACTTTTGAATATAGCATTTACTACAGTGATTATAGTTCCTCATTCCTAATCAATTCAGTGATTTAATTGTGAACAAATATTAAATTTTATCAGTTTTTCTGCATCTGAGATCATCATGTGATTTTTTTTTTTCAAGACACGGTTTCTCTGTGTAGTTTTGGTGCCTGTCCTGGATCTCACGCTAGACCAGCCTGGTCTTGAACTCACAGAGATCCACTTGGCTCTGCTTCCTGAGTGCTAGGATTAAAGGTGTGTGGCACTGCCACCTGGCTGTCATATGATTTTAATCTTCTGTTTTATTTATGTATTATAACTACTGATTTATATAAGGTGGAACAACCTAGTAATCCTAGAGTGATCCCAACTTGATTGTAGTGCATGATATATTTGACCAATTATTTAATTAATTTTTCAATTATTTTGTTAAGCAGTTTTCCATCTATTTGTATTAATGAGATTAACTTATAGATTATTCTTCTTTGTGTACTTTTCACCTTTTTATTAATTACTGCATAATGCTGACAGTTTAACATTGTGTTTTTAAAAATCAGTCTATCGAGTGCAGCACCTTAGACCACTCCACCGTCATGATTCACTGTTAATAAAAAAATGAACATATTAAATTCACAAGTAAATGGATGGAGCTGAAATCCATGATGATTAAGGTAATTTATCTTAGTCACTGGTCTATTGCTATGAAGAGACATTGTTACCAAGGCAACTCTTATGAAAGAAAAAATTAAATGAGAGCTTGCTTACAGTTTGAGAGGCTCAGTCCATTATCACTGTAGTAGGGAACATGGCAATCAGTATGCGTGGCCCTGGAGTAGTAGCTGAGATTTATGTACTGGTCCACAAGTTGAGAAAGAAGACAGGGGAGAGAGAGAGAGAGAGAGAGAGAGAGAGAGAGAGAGAGAGACTAGTCCAGGCTTAAACCTTTGAAACCTCAAAGCCCACCCCTAGTGAGACACTTCCTCCCACAAAGCAATACCTTCAATCTAATGCTAATTTTTTTCAAATGGTGCCATTTCCTGCTGATTAATCATTCAAAAACATGGTTCTATAGGGTCCACTCTTGTTCAAGCCACCACAAAACTAAAAACACAAAAGATAAATGTTGTATGGACTCTCTTGAATGTGGGTGTTATCTTTAAGCTTTCAATGGGCATGCTATAATCCATATAACCATAGAGGTGAGACATAGAGTAAGGGACTAGGGTGGAGGGAGAACCTTCTAAGGAAGGAGAAGAAAGAGTGGAGAAACAGGAGTAGAGGGGGACTGAAACAGGAAGATTAAATGGAGAGGGGGAGGGAAGGGAGTATGAGGGAGGGAAAACAGGAAGGGACATATAATATTAAAAGACATATGAAACTTACTACTATAGAAACTTCTTAAAATATATACCTATATGAAAGAAATCTAAATGTGGTTGCTGTGGGATGGTCTGTATGTCAAATCTGTTGCTCTGATTGGTCAATAAATAAAACACTGATTGGCCAGTGGCCAGGCAGGAAGTATAAGTGGGACTAACAGAGAGGAGAATTGAGAGAACACAAAGATGGGAGAAGACACTGCCAGCCGCCACCATGATCAGCAGCATGTGAAGACACTGGTAAGCCACGAGCTTTTAAGATATAAGAACAGTTAGCAAGAAGCCTGCCATGGCCATACAGTTTATAAGCAATATAAGTCTCTGTGTTTACTTGGTTGGGTCTGAGAGGCTGTGGGACTGGCAGGTGACAAAGATTTGTTCTGACTGTGGGCAAGGCAGGAAAACTCTAGCAACATGTGGTCACCAAGTAACTGGGGAGACAGTGCCCTAAATAAACATCTTTCACCACCAAGTGAAACTCCAGTGCCAGGAATGGCTTGCATCTAATTGGACTGTTGGTCAAAAGAGTCCCATGAAAACTCCTGAACAACTCAGGCCCTTGCCTGGGCTATTGGTTGCTCTCCACAAACTGCTGGAGGGTCTGATTCCTGAATACAACATGTATACACCTCATTGAACATTATGAATTTGAGTTTGTGTCTTACAAAGCCTCCACTCCTACTGGCAGGTAATCTGCATGTTACCAGATGAGAAAGGTAACCACTAACCCAGCTACAAACGCTGCAATGTATATGGTGACTTGCCTGTATACATTAATGCAATACAGCACAAACATTTTCAGAATAACCAACCACAAACTTACTAGATTTAAGGCCCACTCCATGAGGTAGAACCAATGTAGGGCATGGTTGAGAACCAGAGAACACATAGCCCATGAATCTAAGTAAAAGCTAAATACTGTTTTTCTGCTAAAGAAATGTAGCAATAAATTGACACATAACAATATTCTGCTAGACCCACAGATCAGTGCCTCACTCATTCATCATCAGAGAAGCTTCCTGTTGTAGTATATGGGAACTAATGCAGAGACTCATAACTGGACAACATGCAGAGAGTGAGAGACCTTGAAACAGTCAGTCCTAAACAGAATATTTTCATCAAACCCATACCCTCAAGTATCAGAAAACAATATGGGAGAAAAATCAGAAAGATTTAAGAGTCAGAGGAGATGTAAGATATAAGGAAACAGTCCAGACACAACAGGACTGACTTATATATGTGCTCACAGAGACTGTGGCAGCAGGCACAGGGTCATCAAATGTCTGAGATAGATAGGGTTGTAGAGCTGAGAGGTGAACTGGACGCAAGTCCCTCACCTATTCTAGAATACATTTTCTTTTTTCTTCTTTTTTCTTTTTGTTTTTTTGTTTTTTGTTTTTTGTTTATTGAGGCAGGGTTTCTCTGTGTAGCTTTGCGCCTTTCCTGGAACTCACTTTGGAGACCAGGCTGGCCTCAAACTCACAGAGATCCGCCTGCCTCTGCCTCCCGAGTGCTGGGATTAAAGGCGTGCGCCACCACTGCCTGGCTTCTAGAATACATTTTCAATTGACAACTATTTGCAAAAGAAAAATTAATTTCTCCAATGGTGTCTCACTGGGTATATAAACCACATTTAAAATTAGGCCCCAAATCCAGCTGTAGATAACCAACACAGAACAAACTTAAGGGTATTTTTTGGAGTTTTTTTTTTTTTTTTTAATCTCATATTGCTTTCTTTGTGAATTTCTTATTTAATGGTCTTTTTCTTGTATAGAATAGTTTCCTATTTTTGTGATTTTATGAGTTTTGTGTTTGTGTCTATTATGCCTTTTTATTTGTTTGGGCTTTTCATTTGACTGCTTGTCTTCTAAGTAAAGAGAGAAAGCTGGCATGGAATTGGGTGGGACAGAAGGTGGCTCAGATCTGGGTAGAGATGGAGAGAAAAAATCATGATCAGAATATATTGTATAAACTAAAAAAATCAGTCCTCTTTTTTTTTTCATGTGATTGCTGAGTGAAAAACAAGATTGAAAGCTCTTTAATTGGCTATAAAAATATTCATTAACAGATTTTATTACAAGATGGAGCATGAAACATAGTGTCACTATATTAATATCTTCTTAAAATATTTAAAACTTTCACTTAGAAATACATAGAGATTTTTCTAAGGAAAGAATATATAGATAGAACAGTATTTAAGTGCAAAGGTGTGATTTGGGTAGGTGTTGCTAAAAACAGATTTTATAATTTACATGTAATGTACACAAATTTATTTAAGCCATAAATGTGAAGTTTGATAATTTCACAAAGTCAACAGAAGGATATAATCATCATTCAAGACCATCATCATTAGCATCTTAGAGACACACTCCATGTTTTCTGTCAATCAATAGCTTCCCTACTGCCCAAAGTAATCACCCTGACTTCTGATACTGAAGCGTGTTTATTTGTTTTAAGTAGAATTATATAGTCTGAACTTTTCTTTTGTATATGGATTCCTTGAAGTGAACATTATACTAGAAAATATGATTACTTTTTGAATAGGTACCTGTTGTTCATAAATGTAGCATATAATATTTTCACAAATAATATAATTTATCCATTTATATAATTGGAAAGCTATATTGGTTGTGGTGTGAAGTTGCTATGATCTTTGGAATATTATAGAAAAGGTTTGGCATTTTCCTATAATCTACCTATTGATGCAGCCACAAATGAATTTTCTAAGTGCATTAATTTAAGTTTTTGTGTGGGTTACTCAATGACACATTACCTCCTCCATGGTAGAGCAGATTATTTGGGATAATTTGAAATTCGACTTCTGAATCTCAGTAAATTGTATTTTAATGAGGTATCTCTAGTTCCTTCTAAATAGAGCTATCTTTTACCAATTGACAATGTTCTGGCAGATCAATATTGATAGTTAATCCCAGGGCATGAAAGTAAGTAGCAGACTGTGTAGTTTTTCAAGATACATGTTTATTTTTAATATCTATAAGATATACAAAATTCAGTTAAGTTATTTTATGTTTTTAGGGTTAATTTAATCCCTAGGAAACCATGGTCTCTGAATACTATATGTGCAAAGAAACATAATTTTACCTCCCATCAAGCATCTACTAGTGAATTGCAAAGAGGCAATGATAGGGACAGATGTAATATTCATCTTCAGGTCTGGGACGCTTCAAATACTACTGAAGCATGTATATTTGGAGGATAGAGAGAGGAGAGTAGAATGTGAACTCCAGCCCCTCTAATGACCGAGTTTCTCAGATCTGTTTCGTTAGCTGTAGCTGAAAAGCTGTGCTAGTGGGTCCACTGCACTTCGGTTTTGAAGCTGAAAATTCAAAATTCAAGATTACAATCCCAAATCACAGACTTCTCCTTTAATTTTGTTAGTGTTTTACGTGTTATTCTATGTTGGAGCCCACTAGGTCTCCTAGTGGCTGTACCCAGCAGGACTGCATAAGAGGATGATTGGACCATGGGCCCCGAGTACCAGGTATTTGTAAGGATATACACTTGGTTGTAACCACCAAGAGGGAGGTCTTTTGCCCCTCCCCTTGGTATTGTTACAAATAGCCCTTCGGAATAAAGCTCAGGGCTGGTGGAGAAGGATCCAGGCCCATCCGAGGCTATCCTGTGTTTCTCCGTTTCTCTCCCCTCTTTATTTCTATCTAAGTCTCTTATCCCTCATAGAGTCCCTAGGGTAAATAAATGTGGGAGCTGATGCCCCACAATTTTAACAATGTTTTCAAGTGCTATTATGTTTTTGTAACCAACTATCTTATGTCTGATAAATTTACTAGACCTTTGAAGGCAACATTTGTCAAGCGTACCTACCCTTCCTTCAGTGTCATTTGGTCTTATGAGGAAATTATATTTATTTCAACATAATAATGGATATTCTCCACCCAAATAGACATCCTTGAAATTTCATCTTTCAAGAAAAATTATCTCATGGTTTAAACTAAATGATGATACTTTTTCTCTTGTCACACAGAATAATGTCCCCTTTCAACCTACGTGTCCTATTTTGTAATAAATCAAAAAAAATTAATTGACCATATTATCTTCATGTAATGTATTTATTACATTATGTGTAATATATAATACATACATAACATACATATAATATATGCATAATATTATTTTAATGTAACATAATCCTATCAGAATTGTATACAATGTATTTTAATCATATTAACCCTCTACCCAATTCCTCCTCCTAACTCCTACCAGATATACCCTCATTTCCCTATCCCATATTTTTTTCTTTTTTTAATTATTATTGTTACACGTATACATATATAAATATATAAAAACCTTACTGAGTTTATTTGCTGTTGTTTATATGTATGTTTTTAGGACTGATTACTCTGTATTGGATGATCAATTAGGGCATTCATTCCTGGGGAAGACTGATTATCCAATTTTCAGTAGATATTAATTATTTATATCCCTTCATCTGGGGTAAGATACTATGAAATTTCTTCCATAAATGTTGGAATGTCATCTAGCATTATCATTGTTTGGAACTAACTTATGTGAACAGATAGTTGAGATTTGCACGGGCACATATTCCTTTTCCTATATAGAAGACAAAATCGTTCAGCAGACATTCTGGTTGGATTTATGCAATATTATTTTTACTTAACAACAACATATTCTGGCCAGGAAATGGTGGTGCACACCTTTAACTCCAGCACTTGAGAGATAGAGGCAGGTGGGTCTCTGAGTTTGAGGCCAGCTTGGTGTACAGAGTGAGTTCCAGGATAGCCAGGGCTACACAGAGGAATCCTGTCATGAAAAACAAACAAATAAACAAAGAACAAAACAACAACAACAACACAAAACAATGTATTTCAAAGTTTGTATCCACCTCAAGTAAAGAGTCTTAAACTGGGTTTCTCCTGATTTACCCATAGTACCACAGTCACTGGTTGTTGGTGATGGTGGGCTGCAGGATGTGGTTGTCAGGAAATCTAGAGTAAAGACTAGCTTTTATAGGAAACAACATAAAGACTTCTTAATGATGCTCATGGTAAGCTGTAAAGGGATGATTGATCACAAACATGAATGGTACCTGGCTTAAATATTGCTGTATTTTAACAAAAATAGTTTTTGTTAAAAAAATATAAAATTTTTTTTAAGCACTCAAAATATTAAAGCCCCTCAGATAGAACTAATTTGTGGTTTTGACATATCATTCTTTCTATATAATTTTTAAAGTAAAATAGAATATTTTCTATACTTTAAAAGAACTTATTGAATCAAAACATTGCAAATAACCTCTTTAAGGAAATTCATTAAGGTAAAACTCTCAAGGCAGGTTTTTAAAGGAGAATTTGCATATTAATTTTCACCCTTTGCAATTTGTTTCGTAACGGATCTTTTAACGGCTTATTTGTTCCATGACCACCTGTTCTGTTCTGCCACGTTGCCTCTGAACACCGAGAGTGGTTGTGTTAAATCATCTGTAGAATCTTCTAGAATGGAATACATTTGATGAAGAAAGCAAAGATTAGGACAGCAAACGGTCTAATTGCTGCTTTGGGGGGTGTTAGATTAACTTTCCCTTTCTAATTTACTTTGTAAGTGAAAATCAGATGATTTTGAATTATTCACCACACTCTCTTCCAATGTGAGTCACTCTTTTATTGTGATTAGACTTTTACATTAAGTGTTAATGCCTTTTCCCAAGAAGCAGGTTAATTGTGCCATCTATTTTCAATTAGCCATAATAGAGTACATGTATAGCAGTAGAGTCTATTGTGTGTGTCCTTATAGAAGTGAGGAAATGAAGTGAAAGCTATTATTTTGATGTCCTGATAAATTGTATTCCATATTAACTTCAGGCTAACAAAATGAGTGAGTGATGTTCAGTGTGCACAAGAGCTAGGGCAGTAGTTTTAATTCTTAATAAATCTCAGTACTCAATGAAGTCAGGCTTCATGGCAGATGTCAACTGAGTTTAGATCGATCATTATCACGAGTAGCTGAGTTTTAAGATGCCAATAATGAATATGATCATATACAATAAATATTCTATTTTTTATTTTTTAGCAATAAACAAGCAATTCCTAAAATATTTAAATCATTTATGACCTTATAAAATCATGTATACAGTGCCCAAAGGGAACTTCTGATCTAAATTGAAATGATTACAAAGTAAATATATATTTAAATACATGTCCATAAAACATTCCTAGTCAATGATAAAGCACTACATCTAATAGATGATAAATATAGAATTTAGCAGCTTATAAAATGTGTATATTATGCTTTGAAGTTGTCTGTTTTGTGCTTACCATACTTCACAGGCATTTCTAAACTTAAGAACACCAGCAGCACATTCTAAGAATGTAAAAGGATACTGTTGAAAGAGATGACTACATTTAACCAATATCCCCTAACTATTAATGGGTTTCTGTATTTCCAATGAACATTTATATTCTTTTTGAAGTAAAATCTTCTTAGTAATTTTTAATTCTACTGTTGTCTTCTTTACCAAAATTAAATCTAATAAAATTAAACTCATTATCAATTTTAAAAAAAGCATTCCAGTCTAAAAAAAACGGCAGAAATACCTTAGAAGACATGTTGCTTGATGAAGATGATCTGCTGGCAATGAACACAGAAAAACACAATTCATAGTATGTCCTACCAATGAAATGCAAGTTAAAACAGCAATGTGATATAACTGCACACTTGATTTTTGACAAGCCAAAATTATACAGTGGAAACAAGAAAGCATCTTCAACAAATGGTGCTGGCTTAAGTGGATGATGGCATGTAGAAGAATGCAAATAGATACATTTATATCACCCTACACAAAACTGAAGTCCAAGTGGATCGAAGACCTTAACATAAATCTAATTACCCTGAACCTGATAGAAGAGAAAGTGGGAAACAGCCTTGAATGTGCTGACACAGGAGACAGCTTTCTGAACAGAACACCAATAGCACAGGCACTAAGATCAACAATTAATAAATGGGACCTCATGAAACTGAAAAGCTTCTGTAAGTCAATACAACAAAGTGGCAGCCTACAGAATGGGAAAAGATCCACACCATCCCCATATTTGACAGAGCGCTATTTTCCAAAATAGGAAGAACTCAAGAAACTAGACACCAAAAGCCCAAATAATGCAATTTAAATGGGATATAGATCCAAACAGAGAATCCTGAACTTTATAATAATTTTGTTTGAAAACTATGCTTCTATGAACTTTTTGACAAATTCCACAAAATCACAGTGCACTCTGCACACAGAACTCTTGGTGGTCAACATCTTACCATGGTTCTTGTACTATTCTCTTTTTCATTTTCTCACCAGGCATATTGATATTTTGTGAAAATTTCACAAATCAGACAGGCTTTACAATACTTCTGTGTTTATATTCTGAATTCAAAAGCATTGCTTATATAACCAAATAACCCTTACCAAAGTAAGAAAATAAATTTTTAAAGTCCTTCCTCTGTAAAAGACTCCATACACTTCTGGAGGTGTCAAGTTATGATCACATGTGGCATTTGGATACCACACTTATTTAGCTTCTTTGTATCTGAATGGTTCCTCAGTCTTCTTTGTTTTCAAGGACTTACATACTTGGGAAGATTATACAGTGGACATGTTATAGGATACTCCTCATGTTTGGGTCAATAACGCCCCTGTGTGATGACATTCAGACTGTGAAAATGGGACAAGACTATCACAGGCACCACGGAGTCACTTCTGTGTCGTGCAGGAAAAGCTTCCCAATTTGCATTTCTCCTGTGTCCTACTTGTACATTTGTTATTTATTAATATGATTTTTAATATGTGCATGTTTTAAAATTAATTAGTACAAGTAATTATGTTTTCACAAGATAGTACATCAGTTTCACATCAGCATTACTATTTCTGACAAAAGAAATACAAAGCATATAGGAACTTACTTTAAAACTTGCCTGAGAGAGATTTTCTACATTTGTTATCTGATGCTATATTATACTCAATTTTATCTTTTTCATATTTTATCAGTTGAAATATTATTGACAGAGATAATGTCTTTCACTCAACACTTATTGTTTATTCTTTCTTTCTTTTCTTTTTTTTTTTTTTTTTGGTTTTTTCGAGACAGGGTTTCTCTGTGTAGCTTTGCACCTTTCCTGGAACTCACTTGGTAGACCAGGCTGGCCTCAAACTCACAGAGATCTGCCTGCCTCTGCCTCCTGAGTGCTGGGATTAAAGGCATGCGCCACCACCGCCCGGCTCGATATTGTTTATTCTTGATATCAGTATGGACTTACAAACTGGTTTAACGTATGGCTTGTACTACTTTTTATTTTATTGGTTGTTATTTAGCTAAAAGATAATTGCATTCATGTCCTCCCTCAAGCCCTTTCCATGTTGTGTTGTCCTTGCTTCCTTTTCAATTAATGGTCTCTTATTCTTTCATTACCATTGGTGTGTGAGTGTGTATGTGTGAATAAATATATAAATGCAGTTTGCTGAACTCAGTTACTGAAGCTGAAAATTTCTCAGTGCTGGCCACTTTTTTCTTGCCATTTTACAGTAAATTTTCACTTCTTAGTACTTTCTTCATTTTACTCAATAATATGTTCTGTAGAGTTGGTACTACTCTTGCCCCTGAACTTCAGTCATGATCAAGAAAGGATCCATGATTCCTGCTGCTAAAAATTAACTATTTTCATTAATATTGATTCATTACTTATCAATTCACCACAAATTCTGATGAAATTAATAATGTTGAATCATTGCTTTGTGCCATTATTGATGACTGTAATACATTTGAAATATTATCTGTAAGTTTTTATGCTATTATTAATATACAAATAAACTTATGTCTAATTTTTACTTAGAATTTTGTTCCTTGCATAGATGAATCTACAAATCTAAAAAATGCTTTTTATAATATTTGTGATAGAGTGATTTGCATGTCTATAATGAGTTATTCACAGCTTAATTCTGATCAGATCTTCTTAGGTTAGAATTTGTATAGAGAGGAAGACCTATGAAAATTAATCCACATTGCCAACATAGCAGTTTAAGAGAAACATGTGCTTTGATCTGCTAAGCTATAACCTTTTCTGTATTAGAAAAATACTTTGACATAAACACTTTACAAATGTCAGCAGAAAATCCATACTCCATTTCTTCACATTGGTTTTGTGACATTGTGTTTGCTGATATTCGACAAGGGATAAGTTGGCATTGATTTCTTTTGGCACTGCTCTTTTCTGCTGTATTATGGGAAATTAAAGGACTGAAATGAACTCAGTCCCTTACAACCCCAAAGTCACTCATGTGTGCAAATCTACCACAGGTAAACCTGCATTCTCTCTGGGTCTAAAAGGTCAATTGAAAACTTAACAATAACATATTCCTTTGAGTTGAAGGAATTATGAACATATTAAAATATGTGAAGACAGCAGCATCTTGCATAAGCTACAAAAATGACTTAAAAATCAAAGTTGATCTTCAACTTTGTGTATTACTCCTTAAACTAGCCCCAAACCTATCTTTAAATGTATGTATCCAAAGTTGAATATTGATTTCCATCCCTCAGGGATCTCAAAATTGTACATAATTAAAGGGATTTCACAGAAGATGCAATTATGCTTAAGATGACGGAAAAATAATGTATTTAATAAATGTAAAAAAATTAATTTGGATACTATAGAAAATAATGGACTATATACCTCAAGCTCATCTTAATGCAATAAGTTCTTGAAGAAAATATGAAGATCATGGGTGTTTGATCAAGAAAAATTTAGTCAAATCTTCCAAATAAAGGAATATTTATGTTTCATGACTCAGCCCTCAAGTGGAATGATTAGAAAGCATACCACCTCTGTGTATTTGCCAACCTGTCTCATTATTTGTTTTAGTACTATTTATTAGAAATTTTCTAATTAGCAAAATATTAAATGTCAGGTCACAGCACTATAAAAATAAAATTTTAATCCATATAAATATGATAAGCAGCTCTAAGAATAAAATTTAATAAGCCAGAAAGAAAACTTTCAAAACAGATCAATACTTGATATAAATAAGTATGAGTTTTATAGTGCTATGTTAAGTGTGTTAAATTTTACATGAAAAATACAACAGATATCTAAATTGTATACATACAGTTTTAGATTGTTATAGATAGTGGCTACATTTTGGAATATAATTTAAGATATGAATTCAGGATAAATAATTCTTCAATATATATTTTTCCACAACAAAATTTCTCCCTATGTACATTTATAGATGGTAATCATTATTTTAAAAACATTTCAAGTAAATCAAAATCATAGAAGGATTTGCTAGATGTTTGAATAAGGTTGGGGGGGGTTGATGAATGTTGTCAGTCTTCTGATAGTAACATGGCTGGTCCGACTCCCAGGGTTTGGAAACAGACGGTATTATAACGGAGTTCCACCTTTACAAATAACGTTTCCTCTGTTTTCAATATAGTAATTAAGTAAATCCATTGATTACATGGTTACATTTGCATTTTCAATTGTTTGTTTTAAGTATGTTAGATTCAAAGTACATAGGTGATACTGGACTTGTGCTTGCTTAATCATCGATATGTACGATCTGCTGTCATGAACCAAAAGGCATTTTGTTCATTTCCTTTTAAGGTTAAGATGAAAGGATTGGCTGAGTGAGCAAATAAATTCTATTTACTTTACAACTGTGAGATATAGATGATGGACAAATGGCCCAGCAATTAAGAGCACTTGTTGCTTTTACAGAGCACTAATATCAGTTCCCAGTACTCACATGGTAACACAAAATGTCAGAAGCTCTAACTCCAGGATACCTGAGCCCTCATTTGACCTATATGCATAATATGAAAATAAATAAATCTTTATAAAGAGAATTGTGAGACTGGCTAACTGATCCTTCATATATAAATATAGAAATATGCATTTGCTCATTCTATTGACTTAATATTTTAGTTATCATATACAAAGTTCTTTCACATTTTCTAAACATACCATATGTACACAATTATACATCAACTATAAGTTCCCTGGCATTATATATTCAAAATTTATTACTGTATTGTTAAGTGAAGTCTGTAATAGTGATTTTTTTTTTCATATAGAGGATATTTGTGTATGAGACTCCTTTATCCAATCAGTTGAGGGGCCAAACAAACATTACAAAAATATATTGCTTCCATTAAGAAAGCGATTTCCAGGGCTGAAGAAGATTGCTCAGTGGTTGAGAGCACTGGCTGCTCTTCCAGAGGTCCTGAGTTCAATTCCCAGCAACCACATCATTGCAACCATCTCTAATGGAATCTAATGTCCTCTTTTGGTGTAAAGGCATGCATGCAGATAAAACACTCATATTCATAAAATAAATACATAAACCTAAGAAAGAATGAAAGGAAAGAAGGGAGGGAGGCAGGGAAGGAAGGAAGGAGGAGGGAGGGAGGGAGGAAGGAAGGAAGGAAGGAAGGAAGAAAGGAAGGAAGAAGGGAAGGAGGAAGGGAAGGAGGGGGGAAGGGAGGGAGGAAGGAAGGAAGGGAAGGAGGGAGGGAGGGAGAGAGGGAGGAAGGAAGGAAGAAAGGGAAGGAGGGAGGGAGGAGGGAGGGAGGGAGGGAGGGAGGGAGGGAGGAAAGGGATTTCCATGCTGCCCAGGCCAGGGACAGAAACAGCTGAAACCCACGTGGTGTGGGCCAGGTATGAGCCAGTATGATGACCAAGCGTGTGGAGGAGAGATGGGAGAGTATGAGCAGTTCATGTGCTATGGAGAAAGGTGGATCTGGAGATGTCATGGCAGTAAGGAACAAGTTGATAGGAGCGGCTTGCACTGCTATCTGAAACCTAGTGATGTTCAGGCCATGCTGCTCCCAAGGCTCATGTCTGGACCCTTGGCCCTACCACAGCTGGGTCTTTGTTGATGTCCATGGTCCATGTGACCATCAAGGGCCATTCGGATTTCCACAGTCTGGACCACCACCAGAGCCATGTCTGAAGGCCACTCTGCTGCTGAGGGCAGTGGTGAGCCAGCCTTGCCCCATGCCAGTAGCGGGAGAGTTGGCTCCACACCTCACCAACAGCCACAGTTGGCACTGGTACAGCCTGGACACAGGAGATCTAGTGTCACCCCTAGGCAGCCACCACACTTGGGAGAGCTGGCCACACCCTTTACCAGACAGCAGACAGGGAGCAGAGAGGAATCTCAGTCCCAATCTCCTGTCCTCTTCTTATTTTGTTTTGTGAATATATATCTGAGTCCAGTTAATGCTACTCTCATGTATGTGGGTGTTAGGCCAGGCAATGGGACATGGGCAACCTAACAGGGGCAACAATCCTAAAATAAACCAGACTTTTGTTTCCTCCTGCAGCCGCCATTGGCCAGTAACCCCTCAACCAGGGATGAGGCCTCCTGAACCTCTCCTTTATCCATCCTGGAAGATTAACTGTTTTGATCTTTTTCAGGTCTCATGTGAGCAACCACAGCTGCTATGCTTTCAGGAATTCAAAGTGTCTCAGTTATGGAAGATATAGTTTAAAAACCTACATAATATACATATATAAGTGGTATTTTCGTCTATAGAATCTTACCTTCTGTTTCTGGAAGCAACTAACAGCAATGGTAACCATGTTTTTCTGGGTTGCTTCTACTCCCTTGACAACAACTTCTGTACAGTTTTTTATTAAATTATCTATGGCTTTTAGGTTAGCATTACCACCCAAAGTGGCATAATTTCATTTTATAGCACATATATAAATGTATATATGTGTGTGTATAATTTGGTACTATAGAACTAAGCAACCTTATCCATAGAAGTTAGTTAAGTCAGCGACCTCAGAGGACAATTTAGTACTATCACTTTCCTAAACCAATGTACTTTCTAACTATATTCTAAGTACATTTTCTTATAAACACATATGCTGATTCATTTTATTTCAACTTGATATAAGCTAGAGTCATTTGGAAAGAGGGATTCTGAATTGAGAAAATGCCTTCATAAGAATTATCTGTAAGCAAGCCTATAGGTTTTTCATGATAAATAATTGATGTGGGTAGGCTCAGAACACTGAGGATGGCATAGAATTTTAGAGGAGTGATGAGTTTCTTAAAACCTGTTACAGAGATAATTACACAATTCAGTGAATGTACTAAATTCCATTTAGTTTTGCACTTTAAGTAGATAAATTGTGGTATTCAGATGAGAATTCAGTAAAGTTATTATCAATAACAACAAAGTCACTAGTTCCTAGCTAATCCACAGCAGCCATCTACATCCTCTGAGTCAACCATTCTAACTGCAGTTGTCAACATTTCTTAAGCACTGAAGGGAAGGGTTGGGGTAGAGATTTGCCATTGACATTTAAACACTCGATAGACCCTTACTCTGTGTACTACATGAAGACATTGAATCTCTGTATCAACCACTGCACACTACAAAAAGAAGATTGCGATCAGGGTAAAAATGAATATTTAGGAAGCAGTAAGATACTGCAGCAATTTAGAAACACATGAATAGCACATTCACTACTAGAGCTCATGGCCTCCACAGTCATGGATTCTGGGCCAAATGTATAGCATCCGACATGGGCAAGTCTTAAACCCAATGAGAAGGCTGTTGGTTACCTAACCTTGTGCTTTATGCCATTAATGTTTTAAATGGCATATTGTGCATGGTTGGTCATTATTGTGACTTTCAGCATTTATATCTTATATAACTGTTGATAATTTCCCCCCGGAAGCCTGTGTAACACCTTCTGGAAGTAGGAAAGCAAACCAGAAGGCAGGAACCTTCCGGTTCATTACCAGCTAGGCTTCTTCATGTTCTGCCATAAAAACATGTAGTGAAAAGACTAAAACTTATGTATATGAGTCACAAAAACAGGCATTAAGACAAAAAAACACACATGCAGAGTATTCAAGTAACAAAGATTATTAGCAAAGTGGAGAGAGAGAGAGAAAGAGAGAGACAGTGAGAGACAGAGACAGAGACAGAGAGGAGAAATACTAGTACAACTTTACAAATCATGGCATTTATGGGGTAATTTCTGTTTTCAGTTCCAAGATTGAATTGCTACATCTCTTTGTATTCTGGCTCTGAAAGTTTGTGCCACCTTTTCTTCTATCTATAAATAATAATAATATAATTAAATAATTACCTCAAAACATCATCAATGAATATTTATTGCATTCAAATTTTAGTAAATTTTTGCAAATTATTACACAGAACTAAAAAAATCCTCTGAAAGGGTCATTCAAAATTTGTGCATTATCAGCTTACCAACTTACTCAGTTGTTTTCTGTTGGTTTTGATAAAATTTTGTCTGAGTTATATACTGATATTATTTTTTAGATGATATATATCAATGACAAAAACCTTTATATATGTATATCCCTAGATATGTATTATCCTATTGCTTAGCTGATGTCAATGACATGATAGTCACACCTTTCTGATTAAATGCCTGTTGAACTTTAAATTGCAATAATCAAAAGACTGTTCAATTTGAATTTTAGATTATTTAAGAAGTCTTCAGCAAAAAAGACATTATAATATGTGTTGATTACTGTAGATGTTATGAAAAGGGCTGTTAAATCCAGTGGGAATGTTCATCAGCGTACTGTAATCAGCAACGGGAGAGAATGCTTAATTACAGTTATTTGGATGACAAGTTGATGTAATAGTGGCATTGAAGACTGAAAATGATGCCTGGATGAACACTTGCATCATGCAAGAGGATGTGAAAATGCATCAGCTTCAGTGATAGTATCTCATTATAGGACTGTTTATATTAATTTATCTCACTCTACAGTTCCAAATGCAATCATATCATTACTTAAGCCAAAATTTTTATCAGTCAGAAACACTGTATTTTGTTATGAGAGATAGAATATGAGGTTAAAGAAGGCTTATTTTATTAAAGTGATGCTGCTTATTTTGTTTTAATGAATGATATAGTTCTTAGTTACAATAAACTATTATTGATTTGAATACTTTATTTCAAATTCTTGGTAGTATAGAACATATGTAATTATTTTGGGCTTGTTAAAGTAAACCTTATTATAGTCTACATATTTAAAAGAAACATGGTTTATAAAATATTATTTTGATTTTCCATTTCATTCTTATCTTTTGTTTTCCATTTCATTCTATTTTAAGAGATACATTGAAATATATCAATTTTTTATATAGGTCAATAATATTTGATGAGGCTTTAATCAATAATATAGAAGTTTTCTATCAAAGGAAATCCCAGAACCAAGTAATTCCACTGCTAAATTCTATCAAACATTTTAAGAAGAAATGAACAGCAATTTTCTTGATTTACTAAAAACCATAGTAGATAATTCTTCCATATGTGTTCTGTGAGGCTGGGAAGAATCACTTAAATGTTGCTATATTTTTTTCCAATATCTCTGTGACCAGATACTGAAGTCTGGGTAGGGGCAGATAACACTAAAGACCTTTTGAGAAATTACATAGAAATGTGCCACTGTAAAAGCTTCCTAAAATATATGTACATTTACATACAAAGAGTTAACATGGCGTTACCCTTTAACGAGGCAAGAGTGTACACACTATGTACTGGGGGCTCACAAAGAACAGGTGCTAGCTGCATGAATGAGTTTCTTCTTCTGGAGGTGTCGTCCTGTCATGTCCCATGTATCCCCAAACATTACAGGGCATCGCCATCGCTTGTAATTACCCTACGGTCAGACTTCTGGAGATTCTACACACTTGAGTCATATAGAACATGAAGAAATCAAGTGTATCCTGACCTGGAAACTTCATCCCTAAAGGCTAGCCTTCATAATACTGGATGTTGCTATGCACACTGCTGCAGTATAAACCTAGTCACTAGTCTCACCCAAATCTGAACCATGCAAGATGAACCCCACACCTAGCACCATTATTTAGGCAAGAATCCATGTCTACATGGGCAATGGGTCTTAGGGGTGAAGCTACTACCATTATTTTGCTAAATGGATATATTGTTATAACTATTATTATACCTATAGATCAAAGTATCTCTCAGTCCTCCTCTGAGAATCTTCTATTAGCAGTAGATGCGATTAACACAGAGCTCCACAACTGGACAAGTAGCAGATAATAAGAGTCTGCAGGATTATCGGCCCTTAAGGAACATATATTTCACACATTTCCACCCAAGGCTCAGAGGTCATTATGGAAAAAGGGCAGAAAGAGCATAAGAACCAGAGGTGATAGACTACAAGAAAACTGCCTTCTGGATATAGCAGGTCAGCTGCACAAAGTAACTCACAGTGGTTGTGCCGACATACACAAGACCTATGCAGACGGAAGCCATATCAAATCCTATGGAGACCGGAGTTCTGCATAAATTCCACCACTAGACATGGAGTTATTGGCAATTGTTAGCTGCTGGGAAAGGTGAGAGTGTAGTCTCTGGCAAGTGGTCTATGCTTCAGTGGGCAACCACATACCCATGAATGTAGTGGGTAGCCATTCCAACCTTGATCTGGAAGTTCCAACCCCTATTGAGGCTTCGATAACTGTCACGCCTAGAAGGTGGGGCCAAGAGAGGACCTTGAAGACCTGAGATGCAGATGCACTGTCTTTCTTGATGCCTGGACCCTGGACGCTGGAGGTATACTGAGCAGAGTTCTCCAGAGAACACCGCTGGACTGCACTGCGTCTTTCCCAGACCCCGCAACCTACCTATCCCTTCATTTGTAAGTTACACCACCAAATAAATCTCCCTTTTAACTACGTGTAGTGGCCTTAATAATTTCACCAATGCATGAATATTTGGGGAGCATCAACTGGTGTTTCTGAAGTTAAAAAACACAAAAAGTTACATGGGTTTGGAAGAGAGTTTGATCTGGAAGGTGTTGGTAGAAGGGGTGAATTTGACCAAACCACATTGTAAGAAGCTCTCAATAAAAAAATTTAATATATTTTCTAGTATGTATATATATTCCCGAGATTCTAGGAAAAGAAGCATTTTCTGTGGTCCCAGATGTCAGCATTCCTGGACTTGTGTCTGAAGTGGCCCATTGTGGCTCTGCGATCGTTACTTCTCCTCTGCATCTTCCTCCTGTGGTATTCACACGACACTTGCAGGTGAGTGTGGTGGCCACAACATTAATCCAAAATGACTTTCTCATGCTTAACTGACTCTTAGTTGCCCATACTTCTTTTTTTTTTCCATTCAAAATAAGGTAACATTTGAAAGAGTTTTCTTTTTTGGAAACACCCTTCTGCCCACTAAAACTCACTTATTTGATAGTACATTAATCTTATTTTTTATTTTTATTTTTTGAGACAGGGTTTCTCTGTCTAGTTTTGTGCCTTTCCTCACTTTACTCACTTGGTAGCCCAGGATGGCCTTTAATTCACTGAGATCTGCCTGGTTCTGCCTCCCGAGTGCTGGGATTAAAGGCTTGTGCCACCACCGCCTGGCTTTTCTTTTAGCAACTATGAATATACTTTTAAATGTCAGATTACAAAACTGCTACAACATATGCTTATAATTAAATATTTTACTGCAATGTCATATTTTTAATATTGAGGATATAATATGCTGTATTTCTGTCTTCCAGCCAATTCTTTTCAAATTATGAAATTTAACATTTTTTTAAATAAAATTGCTTTATTGACTGCATTTTTATATGTGCATTAAAATAATTTATTCAAAATGATTACAAAAATATCTACTTATTTCAGCTTTGCTAAGTGACTATATAATTCATGGAATTATTTTGCCATTCTCTGAACAGAAAGTCATGAAAACAAAAGCTCCCCAGGTCCTCAGGCATCTAACAACTGAATGTAAAAACAGCAACAAAAGCCAACACTACTATAAGCTTGTTCTTAGACTAAGAGCTGGTAAGAGATAACAATAAATAACAACAATCATACTTTGTTGAAAGTTGGAGAGCACATGCACAGATGCTCAGGTATATTGTGTAATGTTTCCAAAGAAAACTATAATCCCTCTTGATTCATGCTAAGCAGGTTAAAAATTTCTGCAATATTCTGAAAAAGATTTTCGGAGGAAGGATTAAGGTTTGATGAAAACACTGAGGGTGGGGACAGAATTCAAGAGACAATATGTGTGAACATTAAGAGGTCCTGAGTTCAGTCTCCAGGAATTAAAACAGGTTCTAGAAAGAAAACATTTCAGACAGAAATAGCGACAAGCAACAGTTGTAAAGATATTCAACTGCAGTGTAATAAAAGGGCTAATAATAGAATGGGCACAGAGGTGTTTCATGACTTGTCATTGGCAAAGGAATGTAATTAGTGAATCATTCAGTTAGTTAATTAATAAGTAGTTAATCATTCAGTTAATAAGAAGAAAAGGTGAGAAAGCATAAATTTATGTCATAAAGAATGTATCGTGTGTGTATTAAAAATATATTGTATAGTGGCGGGCATCAAATTCCTAGCCTCATGATGCTAAGTATGAATGCTTACACAGATCTATTTCCCAGTCCTTGATTTTTTGACACAGGTCTTGTTATGTAGCCCAAGAGAGTGTGAAATTTGTAGTCTTCCTGCCCCTGACTTCTACTGCAGTGCTGAGATTACATTCCTTTGCTGACACTGTCTCAAAGGGCTTGCTTGATAACCAGTAATAATGAAGAGAACAAATTTAAAGATGGTTAAGATGTAAGATAAACAAGTCTACTTATTGTACATTTTAAGGTGAGATGATAACAGGGTTTTAAAAGTACAGAGTACAAAATATGAAAATCTAAACTGTGCACATCATATGAAAGAGTCAATAAAGTCCAGCTAAGCTTCTGCTATATTTTGTTACACACAAACTGTGGGACAAGGTAAATTCAGTTCAAAATTTAGCCCACAGTAGTTTGGTTTGGTAATCTCTGCAGGTTTCCCCATCATGATCCTGATGCACTTGCTCATAGAATCCCTCTTCTCTCTTTCCTGGAGTTCTGCCTGGTGTTTGGCTCTGGATCTCTGCATCTGCCTCCATCAGTCATTGGAGAAAAGTTATGTGATAACAGGGTATTCACTGATCTGATCACTGGGGCAAGTCAATGGCTGTGGAGCCTGAATGAGACTGGACTAGGCCCTCTGCATGGTGAGACAATTTGTGTAGCTTGATCTGCTTGGGGAGCTCCCTGGAGGTAGAGTCAGAATCCCTGGTGCATGAAGGGGCTTTTTGGAGCCTACTACCTATGATGGGACACCTCATGCAGCCTTGAAACAGGGGGAAGGTCTTGGACTTGCCTCAAAGGGATGAGCCTCCCCATGGAAGGCCTTGCCTTCTAGTGGAGGGAGTGGGGGGTGAGGTGGGAGGGAAGTTGAGGGCATGGGAGTAGGGAAGAGGATGATCTTTGATTGGTGTGTAAAATGAGTGAAAAATTTTCTTAATAATATATATATATATAAAATACACACACACACATATATATATATATATACACATATGTATATGTATACATATAATTTAGCCCACAGTAATCAGGTTCAGTCATTAACTTGTAGTGAACTTAGGAAGAAAATATAGAAAAAGCTACTACATAGCTTGCCCTAAAACTGGGAGAAGTCACATAAAACTGATTTGAAAGAAAACTTTAATAAAACTAAAAATTAGTAAGTCACTGAGTAATGTCACTATTGTATAGAGAGCAAAACTAAGCATTTTCTATACAAACACATATATACACATACAACACATACATACAGCATATATGCATACACAGAGAAGATATGCACACACACATATACACAAGACACATGCACAAATATGTGGTGGTCTTCTAATTGTACTGAAATGTGATTTTGATTGTATGTTAATAAATAAAGCTGCCCGGGGTCAGAGCTATTAGCCATAGACAGAGTGTGCGTGGTGGAACACACTTTAATCCATAGATCTCTGTGTGTTCAGGATACAGCCAGCATGAGACATATGCCTTTAAGACTAGGGGCTGTACATTCAGACAGTGACGAGCAGTCACATTTTGGTTACAACCAATGAGAAGGCAAAATGACTGAAAATCGACTTACACACAGGAAATAGCTCTCTTTCGGGAAGCTGGGACAGCAGGAAGAAGGGTGAGATTTTAGCTCTGAGCTCTGACCTCTCGGCTTTCTCTTTTACATTGTTTCTGTGTTTCTTATTTAATAAGATGGTTGGTTACATCTACACAAATACATGCAAACACAAATGCACACATACACAAGACACACACACAACACACATAAACACATACACACATTCACACACAGCACACACACATGCACATAAGACTCCACCAACTGTTCTTACAACTTTGTGTCTATACCATTTAACATTGGAAAATAAGCATTTTACAATTTTTTTTCATATAGAACATTTTACAGAAAATTCCTAAGTAAATAGTCAAAGAGAAATTTAGTAAGGGCAAAAGAAAGGTCATGAAAAACAATAGCAAAAATATTATTTTGAAGTTAATTTTTTTTAGCAATAACTATAAGAAAGCTGATCTCTGAACCAGCTTTAAGTGAAAGTTTGTAATGCTTATCTGAGGAATTTTCTGTACATCATTTTAGAATATATTTTCCAAAGAGAGACATTGATTTAGGTTGGGATTGAACAGGCAGTTAATGGAAATAATATATTTCTACTCTAATAGTCAAATTTCTTGTAGGTGACAAGATTTCACATTATGTTTAATAATGTGCAATTGTTGGAACTTTCAACCAATTTGTTCTTTAATCAAAAAAAATGATGCTGTTCTACTGCGTGAGAAAATGTTTCTTTTCTTACAATTGATGAGAACCTCAGAAGCTTAGAGGGAATTTTACTGAATGAGAATAGATTGAATTTAATTGTTCTCCTGACAGAATGATAACAATGCGGCAAAACTTCCAACAGAATAGCTCCAATAGATATCACTTGTTGACAGTGAGTTGCACTATATACTCACCGACAAAATGATGTCTATTTTGAATTTTTCTGAATCCTTCAAATGTTTCATCTTATTTAAGTTATGCAAACTCACAACTTTCTAATGTCCACCAATTGTAATATAAGGCATAATTAGGTGTGGCTGAAACAAAAGTGAATCAAAGAATTTTCTATCAGAAAATATACAAATCAAATTTTCAGAATTAAATTTTGTATTTTATTTGTGTTATACTTTTAGAAGAATAAATTTTAGTGCTATATAATTAGTATTCTTTTTAAAAATTTTTTAATTAAATTTCTATTGATTATATATACCAACCACAGATCCTCCTCTCCTTCCTCCTCATGCTCCCCAGGCTTATCCTCCAACCTACCTCCCCTTCCCACCTCCTCCAAGGCAAGGTCTCCCATGGGGAGTCAGTAGAACCTGCTACATTCACTTGAGGCAGGTCGAAGCTCCTCCGCCCTGCATCAAGGCTGTGAAAGATGTCCCACCATAGGCACTGAGCTCCAAAAAGTCTGCTCAGGCACCATGGATGAATCCTGATCCCACTGCATGCTACCCCCACCCCAAGACAGTTCAAGCTAAACTCGCCTGTCCAGAGGGCCTAGACCATTAGTAGCATAGGGGCTCCACAGCTGCTGGTCCGCAATTCCTCCATTTCCACTCTTTTGGCTGGTCATCTCTGTACATTTTCCCATCATGATCTCAATGTCCCTTGCTCATAAAATCCCTCCTCTCTCTCATTAACTGGACTCCCGGAGCTCAGCCTGGTGCTGGCTGTGGATCTCTGCATCTGCTTCCATTAGTCATTGAATGAAGGCTCATGGGGACTTGTAGTGGGTAGCCGTTCCAGCTTTGACCTGGAAGTACCACCCCCTTTGGGGCTTTGGTAACTGTCACACCTACAAGGCAGAGCCAAGAGAGGACCCTTGAAGACCTGAGATCCAGATGAGCCAGCTCTCTTGGTTCCTGGATCCTGGACACTGGAGGTAGACCAAGCAGAGTTCTCCAGAGAACAATGCTGGACTGGACTTCACTTTTCCCAGACCCTGTAACCTATCCCTTTACTTGTAAGTTACCCCACAAAATAAACCTCCCTTTTAACTATGTGGAGTTGCCTTAATATTTAAACCAATAGGGGCTCCTCAGGTATTAGTCTACAGTTCATGCATTTGCACTAGTTTGGCTGGTTGTCTCTGTACATTTTCCTTCGTAATTTTAGATGTCCCTTGCTCATAGAATCCCTCCTCTTCCTCATCGACTGGACTCCTGGAGCTCTGCCTGGCACTCAGCCGTGGATCTCTGCATCTGCTTCCATCACCCACTGGATGATGGCTCTATGATAACAGCTAGGGTATTCAGTCATCTGATCACCAGAGTAGGCCTGTTCAGGCAACCTCTTGGACTATTGCCAGTAAGTCTAAGATGGGGTGGATCATCCTTGTGGGTTCTTGGGAACTTCTCTAACACTCTGTTTCTCCCTATTCCCATGGTATCTTCATTTATCGTGGCATCTCTTTCCTTGCTCTCCCACTCTATCCATTTTCCTGCTCAAACCTCTCATTCCCCTGTGTTCTCATCCACCATCCCCTGCCTTCCATTAACCCACCCCCCATCCCCAGTTTGCTTATATAGATCTCATCTATATTTCCTTCACTTGATTATCCATGTGTCATTCCTAGGGTTCTCCTTACAAGCTACCTTCCCTGGAGCTGTGGGTTGCAGTCTGCTTATCCTTTGCTTTGCATCTACTATCCACTTAAGAGTGAGTACATACCATGTTTATCTTTCTGAGTCTGGTTACCTCACTCAGGATGATATTTTCTAGTTCCATCCATTTGCCTGCAAACCTCATAATGTCATATTTTTTTTTGTCTGTTGACTAGTAGTCCATTGTGTATATATACCACATTTTCTTTATCCATTCTTCAGTTGAGAGGCATCTAGCTTATTTCCAGGTTCTGGCTATTACAAATAGTGCTGCTATGAACATGGTTGAGAATGTGTCCTTGTGGTATGATTGAGTATTCCTTGGGTATATGCCCAAGGGCGGTATAGCTGGGTCTTGAGGAAGATTGATTGCCAATTTTCTGAGAAACTGCCATACTGATTTCTAAAGGGGCTGTACAAGTTTGCATTTCCACCAACAGTGGAGGAGTGTTCCCCTTGCTCCACATCCTCCAACATAAGCTGTCTTCAGTGTTTTGGATCTTAGCCATTCTGATAGGTATAAGATGGCATCTCAGAGTCATTTTGAGTTGCATTTCCCTGATGGCTAAGGATGTTGAGCAATTCATTAAATGTTTTTCACCCATGTGAGATTCTTCTGCTGAGAATTCTCTGTTTAGCTCTATAGCCCATTTTTAAATTGGACTGTTAGGTATTTTGATGTCTACTTTCTTGAGTTCTTTATATATTCTGGAGATCAGCTCTCTGTGAGGTTGGTGAAGATCTTTTCCCATTCTGTAGGCTGTCGTTTTGTCTTATTGACCATGTACTTTGCCCTACAAAAGCTTCTCAGTTTCAAGAGGCCCATTTATTAGTTGTTTCTCTCAGTGTCAGTGCTACTGGTGTTATATTTAGGAAGTGATCTCCAGTGCCAATGAGTTCAAGACTATTTCCTACTTTCTCTTCTATCAGGTTCAGAGTAACTGGATTTATGTTGATCCACTTAAGTTTTGTGCACAGTGACAGATATCGATCTATTTGCAATCTTCTATATGTTGACATCCAGTTATGCCAGCCCCATTTGTTGAAGATGCCTTCTTTTTTTCCATTGCACAGTTTTGGCTTCTTTGTCAAAAATTAGATGTTCATACATGTGAGGATTAATGTCAGGTCTTCAGTTCGGTTTCATTGGTCTACATGTTGGTTTTTATGCCAGTACCAATCTGTTTTTATTACTGTAACTGTATAGAAGAGCTTGAAGTCAGGGATTGTAACATCTCCAGAGGTTGCTTTATTGTATAGGATTCCTTTAGCTATCCTGGGTTTTTTGTTTTTCCCAAAGAAGTTAAGTATTGTTCTTCCAGGTCTGTTGGGATTTTGATGGGGATTGCATTGACTCTATAGATTGCTTTTGGTAAGAGTGCCATTTTTATACTATGTTAATCCTACCTATCCATGAGCATGGGAGATCTTTCCATTTTCTGATGTCTTCTTCAATTTATTTATTCAGAGACTTAAAGTTCTTGTTATACAGGTCCTTTGCTTGCTTAGTTAGAGTTACCCCAAGGTATGTTATATTATTTGTGGCTATTGTAAAGGGTGATGTTTCTCTGATTTCTTTATCATCCCATTTATCATTTGTATCTAAGAGGGCTGCTGAGTTTTTTGAGTTAATATTGTATCCTGCCACATTACTGAAGGAGTTTATCAGCTGTAGGAGTTCCCTGGAAGAATTTTTGGAGTCACTTATATACTATCATATCATCTGCAGATAGTGAAAGTTTTTTTAACATAGGAGAAAACTTTCCCAACTTAACTTGTCCATTTCTTTCAGATTTTCCAATTTTGTAGAGTACAGGCTTTTGAAGAATGACCTGATGATTCTCTGGATGTCCTCATTGTCAGTTGTTATGTCTCACTTTTCATTTCTGACTTTGTTAATTTGGATGCTTTCTCTCTGCCTTTAGGTTAATCTGGATAAGGGCTTGTCTATCTTGCTGATTTTCTCAAAGAACCAACTCTTTGTTTCATTGATTTTTTTATATTGTTCTCTTTGTTTCTATTTTATTGATTTCAGCTCTCAATTTGATTATTTCCTGGCGTCTATTCCTCCTGGGTGACTTTGCTACTTCTTGTTTAGAGCTTCCATGTGTGCTGTTAATTCACTAGTGTGAGTTTTCTCCAACTTCTTTATGTGGGCATTTAGTGCTATGAATTTTCCTCTTAGCACTGCTTTCATAGATAATAAGTTTGGGTATGTAGTGCATTCACTTTCATTGAACTCTAGGAAGTCTTTAATTTCTTTCTTTATTTCTTCTTGACCATTGGTATTCTTTGAGCATTGTTCAGTTTCCATGAGATTGTAGGCTTTCTGTAATTTTTGTTGCTGTTGAAATCTAATTTTAAACCTATGGTGGTCTGATAGAATACAGGAGGTCATTCCCATTTTTTTTAATCTGTTGAGATTTGCTTTGTGACGGAATATGTGGTAAATTTTTCAGAAGGTTCCATGGGGTGCTGAAAGAAGGTATATTTTTCTTAGGGTGGACTGTTCTGTAGATATTGATTAAGTCCTTTTGAGTCATAACATCAATTAAGTCCCTTATTTTTCTGTTAAGTTTCGATTTGGCAGATCTGTCCAGTGGTGACAGTGGGGTGTTGAAGTCTCTTACTATTAATGTGTGGGGTTTGATAGGTGATTTAAGCTTTAATAATGTTTCTTTTACATATGTGGGTGCCCTTCTGTAGTGGTAACACCCACGCTACCACCACCAGTTCACCATGTCCAAGCGAGGGGCTGTGGATCAAAAAACAGAGACAGTGGGTCATTTGTCTCAGCAGAATGCTGAATGCCATTTATTGAAGGAGGGAGGAGGCCTTAAATACAGGATTACAGCAAAATGGGAGAACCCCAGAGAGCAGAGGTTTGCTACCAATGTTCTACATTCTTGCATCTAAGCTGTTAACACCCAATATTCAGGACACACAAACAAGGGACTTCCCTTAAGCATTCAGGAGGGAGGAAACCTGCAGGAGATTAGCATAGGGAAGACATCAAGGCCACGGTCAGCAAGCAAGGCAACAGCTACCCAAAATGGGGGCCCGGGACCTACACCCTTGTGTTTGGGGCATAAATGTTCAGAATTGAAACTTCATCTTGGTGGATCTTTCCTTTGATGAGTATGTAATGTCCTTCTCAATCTCTTTTGATTGATTTTAGTTTGAAGTCTATTTTGTTGTATATTAGGATAGCTACACCAGCTTGCTTCTTAAGACTATTTGATTGGAAATTCTTTTGCCAGCTTTTTACTCTGAGGTAGTGTCTATCTTAGAAGCTGAAGTGTGTTTTTTGTATGCAGCAGAAAGATGGGTCTTGTTTTCATATCCATTGTGTTAGTCTGTGTCTTTTTATAGAATTAATTTCACTGATATTAAGGGATATTAATGACCAGTGATTGTTAATTCCTGTTATCTTTTGGTGGTAGTGTGTGTATTTCTCTCCTTTGGAATTTGCTCTTGTGGGGTAAATCTGTAGCCTGTGTTTTTGTGGATATATCTGACTTTCTTAGGCTGGAATTTTCCTTCTAGTGCTTTTGGTAAGGCTGGATTTGTGGATAGGTATTGTTTAAATCTGGTTTTGTCTTGGAATGTCTTGTTCACACTGTCTATGGTGATTGAAAGTTTTGCTGGGTATATTAGTCTAGGCTGGCATCCATGGTCTCTTAGTGTCTGCATTACCTCTGTCCAGGACCTTCTGGCTTTTAAAGTCTCCATTGAGAAGTCAGGTGTTATTCTGACGGTTCTGCCTTTATAAGTCACTTGACATTTTCCCCTTGCTGTTCTTAATATTCTTTCTTCATTCTGTATGTTTAGTGGTTTAATTAATATTTGGCGAGGGGACTTTTTTTGGGGGGAGTGTAGTCTGTTTGGTGTTCTATAGGCTTCTTGTATCTCTATGTATTTCCTTCTTTAAGTTGGAAAAGTTTTCTCCTATGATTTTGTTGAATACATTTTCTATGCCTTTGAGTTGGTATTCTTCTTCTATCACTGTTATTCTTCGGTTTGACCTTTTTATGGTGTACCAGATTTCATGGACATTTTGTTTTATGACTTTTTTGGCTTTGGTATTTTCTTTGACTGATGAATCTATTTCCTATATTGTATCTTCTACACAAGAGATTCTCTCTTCCATCTTTGTTATGCTTGCATCTGTGTTTCCTGTTCATTTACTCAGATTTTCTATTTCTAGCCTTCCCTTTGTTTGTGTCTTCTTCATTGTTTCTATTTCATTTTTGAGGTCTTGAACTGTTTCCTTCACATGTTTAATTGCTTTTTCTTTTTTTTTTGTGTTTTTTTTTTTTGTCTTTCTTTAAGGGATTTATTGATTTCTTCCCATCTTTTGTTTGTCTTTTCCTCAATTTCTTTAAGGGAATTTTTTATTTGCTCTTTAAAGGTCTCTAGTATCTTTATGAAGTTATTTTAAAGGTTGTTTTCTTCTGCTTCTATATTGTGATGTTCAGGACTTGCTGTTGTAGAAGGGCTATGTTCTGGTGATGCCATATTGCTCTTTACGTTGTTGTATGCATTTTTGCACTGGGCATCTACCCATCTCTTCCTCCAATAGGTGCAAGAGGTGCCTGTGTCTTAGTGAGCTGCTATCGGTCCAATCTGTGCTTGTTGAGTCTGTGTCTCAGAGGGCTGCTTTGGGTCCAATCTTATCTCTTGGTCTAATTGGAGCTGGCAGATTCTATATCTCTGGGAGCTGCCCTTGATCCAATCCAAGCTAGCTGATTGTGTGATTCACGGGGCCACTATTGGTCTTATCAGGGCTCTCGGTCCAAACAGAGCTGACAGATTCTATGTCTCAAAAGCCACTCTTTGTCCAATGAGAGCTGGCAGATTCTGTGTCTCAGGAGGTTACTCAGTCCAATGAGAGCTGGCAGTTTGGTTTACGTGTCTCAGGAAGTTACTGAGGTCACAGGCAGATGGATATTGTGGTAGGGTGTGGAACTTGTAGATTGCAGGGTCTGATGGGGGGTTTTGGTGTGTGTGTGTGTGGGCTTCCCACAGGAGTTTTGCCTGCTGGCTGGCAATTAAGGCAGAGTTGCATGGGGTTCCTGGGGAACTGACTGTGTCCCAAGACCTGGGTCCTAGAGGCTGATAAAGACTTTTATAGAAAAAAACTTTTAACAGACAACATAAAAGTATGAAAAGCAAGAATAAAAATTGTATTACTAGATAGATTTCTTAGACCATTAAAATACTGCTGTGCTGTGCAAACCTTTTCAGCCTTTTCACAGGATTTAAAATAATTAGGGATAATATAAAAATTGAGATATATATATATATATATATATAGATATAGATATGTGTATGTTTATATAAATGGAAGAGAAAATAAAACAACTTTTTGTTTCATATCTATACATTTATAATATAATTTGCATGCTAAAATAAGGAGAGTGTTGAGAATGTGTATGGTTCTGTAAAATCTGCTCTTCATGAAATGCAACCTAGTTTTGAAGATTAGAAGTTATACACTCAATTAATATTAAGCCTCTGACTGGTTATTCAGGAATAGGCAAGCAGGAGAGATTCGTCCATCTACAAGGATTGTGGTTTTTGTTGTTTGGGGTTTTGGGGGGCTTCATGGTATACAGTGTACATTGGAGGGGTTTCTAGTTTGAGTCTATTACACATAAAGATGCTATGAACTTCTGCTGATATATTTCTGTAAGAAAATAAATTTTAATTTTTCTAAGCTACCTGCCTATGATTACAATTTCTGGGTCATATAGCTAACTCTACTTTTAGCTTTAAAAGAAACTGTTTTTTGCAGAAGGGCTGGACCCTTTTATATTCTCGCTAGCAATACTGGAGTCCTTTTCTCTACATCCTCAACACCATTTAGTGTTATCACTATTGTATTAGCCATTCTTATCCACACACAGTATTGTAGTCCTTATTTGATTTTCTCTAGTAGGTGGTGACCTTGAACACCCTCTCAATAGCTGCTTGCCTCTGTGTGCACCCTTTGGGTGAAATACTTGCAAATGTCTTTTGCCTGTTTTCTCTTATATTGTTTGGTTTTAAATACTCAGTTGATTTTTGTTTGTGTGCTTGCTTGCTGTCTGTTTTTTTATTATGTGTATTTGTGTGCAGGGAATGGAGTTGTGTGTGCATGAATGCAGGTGTTCAGAGGGGCCAGCAGAGGACATCAGGTCCCCTGGAGCTGGAGTAACAGGTGATGTGCACCTCCTGCTGTGGTGCTGAAAACCGAACTATGGAAAAGTCCTCTGGAAAAGCAATTTGTGCTTTTAACTGCTGAGCCATCTCTCCAGCCCTTTAAATGGACAGTTCTGAAAATTCAGGGTTTTCATTTTTTTACTTGTCTTGGAGGGGGCTGCCCTTGTGCATGAATGTGGAGGTCAGAGAAGAAAGCCTGGTTTATCACACACCCTTAGTCCCTTGAGATAGGGTTTCTCACTCAACCTAAAGCCTTTTCCACTAAGCCGACAGCCAGCAAGAAACTCCAAGGAACAGCCTGTTTCTGCCCATCAGTGCTGGGGTACAGGCAGGGGCAAAGCTAGGCCCAGATGTTCATACCTGAGTGCTGGAGACTAATTCAGGCCCTCATCTGGCAGAGGTGCGCCCTTCCTCCTGAGCCACATCCCAGCCCCTGAAAACTATATACTATAGAAACCACACCTCCGTCAGATATGTGACTTACACATCATTTCCTCGAGTCCATAATTTTTTCTTTTCATTCCTTCATCAGTCATACACACAGAATTTTTTTTTTTTTTAAATTCTAGTGATTCAACCTATCGGTGTCTCCTTGTATGGGCCACACACACTCTTGGTGTCACACCGAGTCACTCGTCACCTAGTCCTCTTCCCAAGAAGTCCTCCCGCATTTCCCCAGAGGTTTCATGGTTTTGCTCTGCATATAAAAGCCCGTGATCCTTTTAAAGATAATTTTATGAGCTCTTAAGTTTAGGGTCTAGCTGTTTCTTCCTTTTTGTTTCCTTTGGCAACATTTCTTAAAAAAAAAAAAAAAAAAAAAAAAAAAAAAAAAAAAAAAAAAAAAAAAAAAAAAAAACCTCTCTCCACTGTAGGCTTGATTTTGCTCCTTTGTTAAAAAACAAACTGGTGAGCCAAAAGCTGGAGAGGTGGCCGAGTGGATAAAGCACTTACTATGCAAACCTGACATCCTGGGTTCAAACCCTGGAGCCTACATTAAGACGGAAGGAGAGAACTGACTTCATGGAGTTGTCTTCTGATCTCCATACTTATGCTATGGCATACATCTCACACACCTCATACACCACACACACACACACACACACACACACACAATGGTACAAAACTTGCCTTGCTTACACAAGTCCTGGATTTTATCCCTAGTAGCACCAAAGAGGAGGAGACAGCAGCTGGTGTGGGACTCAGTATAAAGTGTATGATTAACATGAGTCCCAAGAACACAAGGGCTTTCTGTTGTAGAATATTATTTTAACTATGCAAAGATGGGTTACATTTGTTTTAACTGTGTAAAGGCGTGTTACTTTTGTTTTCACTGTATTTGTTTAGTTATGTAAATATGTGTTGCATTTGTTTCACCTTGTCTGCCTAAGGCACCTGATTGGTCTAAAAAAGAGCTGAACAGTCAATAGCTAGTCAGAGAAAGGATAGGTGGGGCTGTTGTAGAATACTATTTTAAGGTATGTTGCATTTTTTCCTACTGCTTTTGTTAACAATGCAAAGATGTGTTATATTTGTTTATTAGATAAAATTAACCTGTGGTTAGTAAATCGGTGCTACCAGGAGCAGACATGTCTTACTGTCACAAAAAGCCTATGTTATTAAAACATTTAAAATGCCAAAAAAAAAAAAAGAAGTTATACAATCGAGTGACCTTTCCCTCTACAGTACCTCAGGACCTCCATCTTCTTCACAGCTAGATCATGTAGCTAAAGTCCAAATACTGTTGTGGAAAGCTATCTTGAAAATGATTATGGAATTAAAGCTAGCCAGCTATGATCTAGATGATTAGGCACCACACAGGAGACTACATCCTCAGAAATGCAGCATTAGCAGAGGAGAAGGGTTAATCAGTTATGCAGCTAAAATACTTCCTTGAAAAAGAGCTGTGGCACTCAGATGATTCTTGATAAGTTCCTTGACCATCCACCATAAATTGGGAACCCATTTCCCCTGCCCTCACTGTGTTACTATTCCTGAGCTTCACTGGTCATGACCTCCTTCACCGAAAATAATCATCATCATTCTTAGCTCTCAAAGCTCTTGACTTCTCACCTCAGACAGTAATGCTATATCTGTGAATACAAACTTTTTCATTGTAAATTTAGAAAATACAGTATATATATATATATATATATATATATATATATATATGTGTGTGTGTGTGTGTGTGTGTGTATGTATGTATATTCTTCGAGGAACAAAGCAATGCTATGATTTTAATATACTATTAATACTAAAATAAGAATTAAAATAACTTGATCAAGCTAATTAATATTGCTAGCACTTCAAATGATTGTTTCATGGTGAGAAAATTTGAAATGTATTTTCTTAGTGTTTTTGAAATGTGCATTATGAGATACTCTTCTAAATGCCATTTATGAAGGTTGAAAAATCCTTAATTGAAGTATTTTTCCCATGGACCATTCTTCACAATTCCTCCTAACCAGAGTCCCTAATATTCTTTCTTCTAATTCCTTGAGTCTGTCTTATAATTTACCTGAAATTTTATGCCTGGAGACTATGAAATACCTAGGCAACTCAGTAGGCTGAATGAAGGATTGTAGGAAAAGATGAATCCCTTCCCTAGCCTTCACATATATGAAGAAGAGGATAATTGAGAGAGGGGCAATACCAGCAAAAGAGAACAGGCACAGGAGAGGAAAACAAAGTCTCACAGCTACAGCCTGTGAGAAGCTCAGTGGTAAAAAGCACTTGCAACCAAGCCCAAGCCTGCCAACCTGTATTTGATTCACAGAACCCACATGGTGGAAGGAGAGAATTAACTTCTGAAAGCTTTACTCAGACATCCATATGTATGTCACAGTACATGCACAACCACACACACACACACACACACACACACACACACACACACACAGTATATATAAATTGCTCAGTGATTAGGAACAAAGGCTGCTCTTGGTGGAGGGCTCACTTTCAATTCCCAGCACCCATATGGATGCACAGAACCCTTTGTAACTCGATTGCCAGGAAATACAATGCCATTTCTGATACCCTCAGGCACCAGATATGCACATGGTGCACTTACATACAGGTAGGCAAAATACTTACATGCATAAAATAAAAAACATTTTAAACAATAAAGTAAAAAATTATATAAAACTTAAAAAAATAAAGCTGTAGCAGGAATCTTAAAAGTTCTTATTAATAAAACCAAACCAGAGGCCAGTTATTGGGGTGAACACTGGAAGGTCAGAGAGACAGAACAAGCCACAGCTGTCTCACCTCACCAGTTCCTCAGCTGGTCTTGTCTCCTCAGACTGGAAGCCTCTGAGTCCTCATCCAGAATGAATCCCAGCTGAACTGTGCTGCTCTAAAGCCTGAAAGCATAACAAGCCAAATGCTTCTAGAGATCCCAGATTGATTTCTGTCTCTGGAATGCTAGGATTAAAGGCGTGTGCTATCACTGCCTAACTAGTGGCTTTTCTGTTCTCTGACCCCAGATAAGTTTATTAAGGTACACAATATTTTGAGGAACACAATACCACCACATAAAGCTCATATGGAAAGAATTTATTTTATAAGAGAAATTTGTTCACATTGGGAAAATATGCATTTAAACATCAAGTGCTAATTAATCCTTTTTACATGTGGAGATGAAGACAATGAACAGTAGGAAGGACCTATGAGCTTTAATACAGCTCTCGGTGGTTGAAGAGCTTGGAAAGGAACAGGACACTTTAGAAAGTCTCCATAGATCTGATGAACAGTATCGAGAGAACCTTGCAGAGGAAGGAGATAGCCAGGATACCGCTTTGTCTGGAAACCTGACGTGTGTTTATCGAAGCCTCCACTTATATAAATAAGAAAACAGAGTCTTATAAGAACTAGATAGCTGTAATGCATTTGTGTTATTCACTTTATTTTCAAGAGTGTTGAAAAATGCTTGGTTTTCAAATCAATTTGAAGTACAAGAGTGTGTACTTGTCAATAAACACAGCTGGATGATCCAACTTTGTGTGTCAAGATGAGCTTTCTCTCTCTTTCTCATATATATATATGATATATATATGATATATATATATATGTGTGTGTGTGTGTGTGTATGTGTGTGTGTGTGTGTGTGTGTGAGAGAGAGAGAGAGAGAGAGAGAGAGAGAGAGAGAGAGAGAGAGAGAGCAAGAAGAGAGAGATGGCTGGATGTATGGATAAGTAGGTAGGTAGGTAGATAGATATAGAGATAGAAGATCGATAGATAGATGGATAGATAGATAGAGCCTTGTAAAATTTTGTTAAAAATTTATTATTAAAAGAATAGTAAAAAAATAGTAAATTTTATATGTTTACTTTAAAATTTATATACAACACTGGAGTTCAAAGACATTTGGTATTCTGTGTTATGCACTCATTTCAAAATGTAGTCCTAAATAATGATTAAAAATAATTGCTATATTAAACTGATAATTATAAGATTTATATGTGGTTATGGCACTTTCTATTGGTTATATAGCTATAAATATTTCACCTTCTATTAGAAATATAGTGGTGATTTTCCTGTTTATATTTAACATTATATTTAAATAACTTATCATTCTCTCAGTCACCACATTACATATTTCTCACAATAACTTTGAGAAAAAAATACTTCCATCCATATTGTACACTTATCTAGCTACATTTGGCACACGGAATCTTTTTCTGCAGAGCTATTTCTGTGAGAAACATGAAACTAAACTACCTGTATACATTACTCTCTAACAGTGTCTAAGTTAGGGAAAACTTAATTTTTTCATTGTAAACACTTGAAGTTACCAGCTTCAAATTCACAAGTTTTCAAAAGCAAAGCCCTGCTAGTCAAAACATTAGGAAAACTGAAGCTGGTTAGTCTCATGTGTAGTTCCCACCTTCTTATTCACAAGATCATTCAAGATCTGAGCACCCATTCCCGCAACTCTGATCTTACCATGATCCTCTCACTTTCTCTCTCTGTCTCTCCTGATTGCTCTGCACTTTCCAGCTCTATTTTCAAAACCTTAATCTCACATCTCATGTCATGACATCTTCCATCTCATTTCTTTACTTAGGTACAGCTTCCAAAATTTCCTTCCTTTTGGCTAGAGCCAATATATATTTGCATATGTAAAACAAACAAGTAAATAATAAACTGTTTGCTCTCTACATAAAGACTATCTTGAAGATGAGATGAAACATCTGTTATAAATCCCATTATCTGCCTTTCAGTAGATTAAATCATACAAACTATCTAGTAATTAGCAAATAAGCTATAGTAACACATAATATGTTTATTGAATTAAATATATCAACAATATGACACTAAATATAATTACATGTACTCTATGCTTGCAATTATAAATTCAAATAAAATTTAATACATGGAAGTCTGCATCAGTGGTTCCTAAGGCTGTAGCCCTTTAGTACAGTTCCTTATGACCCCCCAGCCATGAAATTATTTTTGTTGTTATTTCAGAATTGTAATTTTGCTACTGTTATGAATTGTAATGTAATGGTCTTAGGTGACCCATGTGAAAGGGTTATTCAAGCCCCAAAGGGGTCATGACCTTCAGGTTAAGAACCATTGGTATGCATATAAGTACACATGGTTATTTTTTTTGTGTGTATAATTATAAAGAAAACAGAAACTTTAAAATAATGTAGCCTAGAAAATGAAAAACAAATTAAATTTTAGTCACTTAACACTAGAAGAAGAAACCTTCAGGAGAATTGTTGGAGGATAATATGTCCTACGCTATAGATGTTGTAATTCTACAAGAGAAGAATTGGTGTGTAATTGGTATTTCTATTAATGGATTGAAACTCGTAACAGAACGTTCTTTTTTTGTTTTTGTGTTTTGGTTTTGTTTTTTATTTTATTATTTTTTTTTGTTGTTGTTTGTTTTTCAAGACAGGGGTTTCTCTGTGTAGCTTTGTGCCTCTCCTGGAACTCACTCTGTAGCCCAGGCTGGCCTTGAACTCACAGAGATACGTCTGCCTCTGCCTCCCAAGTGCTAGGATTAAAGGCTTGTGCCACCACTGGCCAGCAACAGAACATTCTTACAAGTCTTTGTGAGTAACCATAACACTCACAGGTCAGATTAACTTTTATCTAGGGCTTTAGAAACAACATCCTCTGTGAAATGAGTTCTATGGAGAAGGTAAAGTAAGGATATCATATTTTGGACTTAAGTGGTGCTGATACGGAGCAAAGCCGGAAACATAACATCCATTCCATGCCACTCATCCCATTCCACCTCTGTTTCTTACTGTAATGAAAATAAAATTTAATAAAAAGAAAGGTAGAGGAAGAGGCTGAAAATATCAAAGACCACTCTAGAAACAGTTTCCATCTCTGTTCTTAATTATCATCCATACCCTTTGATGAAAATTATCTTATATCAAATATCTTCATGTTATCTCCAAATTTAATCTTGTTTCTTCTGTGAGTTTTCTACCAGTGGATATAATATGGATCTTGGCAACATTATTTGATAAAAGCTCTGGGCTTGTGTAACTAGAATGCATAGAAGTATGATTCCTACTGGGAACACAACGTCAGAGCAGGTGAGATAGAGGTGACCCTCCGTGGGTAGTCAAACACAACGTTGCGGGCTGACTTCCTACATCATCATCCCCTGTGTGGAGGAGCTCAACCAGGAATGAGCAAGTGAAGAAGTAGAGAAGAAAAGAGCAACAGAGACCTCTGGATCCATGCCTGAGGTCTTAGATAAACTGTATCACATGTAGTATACACTGACATCTTCAGATGAAGTTTTTCCACCTATTGATAGATACCATGTTTATAACTATGAAATGCCACCACATTACAAACACTTACATGGAGAAATCTCATACATCACTTAATTCTCAACTTTTATATTTCTTTTCTTAAATCTTTTTGTAAAGATGTATTTTTATTATAAATTGTTTTGTAAAGATGTATTTTTTATTGTAAATTGCCAGATGTTGTTTGAATTTCTAAAGGTCTTATAATATAAAACCCAGAGCCAGATATTGGGGTAAATGCTGAAAGATCAGAGACGCAAAGCAAGCCACACCCACCACCTTTTACCTTATCAACTCCTCAGCCTGAAAGAGCTGGTAGGTCTCTAGGCAAATGAACTTGGTCAGCTGAAAAGGCTTTAGTTCCTGTCTCCTCACACCTTATATACCTTTCTCTGCCCACCCTTATCATTTCCTGTCTCAACTTTCCTAGTGCTGTGATTAAAGGTATGTGCCACTACTGCCTGACTTCCATGTTTAATTGTGTTTTGTTCACTGATCTTCAGGCAAATAGGGTATACAATACATTACCACAATAAATCTCAACAGCCAGTTGTTAAACAAATGCAGCTATCACATGCAAGATGTGTTTTATTTCAAATTTTAGAAAGCATTAAACCAAAGTAAGAGAGAATATATTGACACTTATTTTAAAAAGACTCTAATTTCAAAACTGTATGTATTTTCACATTAATTCTCTTGGAGCTGGTGAGATATCTCAGTGGTAAGACCACTTGTGCAAAATTGAGAACCAGAGTTCAAATTCCAAGCTCTCACATAAAAGCCAGCATGGCTGCAAACATCTGAAATCTCAGAGTTTAAGGGCAAGTCAGGATAATCTAGAGAGTTTACTGGTCAACCATTTTAACTGAAAAGGTTGAGTGAGAAACTGTGTCCCAAGGGAATAAGGAGAACAATAAAGGGAGAGACTTGTAGTTTTCCTCTGACCTCTGCATGTACCTGAGGGGCACATGTTTCTGCCTAGATATGTGTGTTCTATACCTTCAGCTCCTACTACATACCACTTCACACAAACATACACATACACACATGCTTACACTTTCTTTCTATTACGGATCAATAATCTACCAAGGATTCCTCTTTTTTGTTTTGTCAGACTGTAGAATCCTATCAGCCAAGATTCCTAGCTTGGATATGCTAAATAATTTGTTTCTCATTTACTATACTGTGACATTCATTCACAGACTAAGTCATAACAACACATGAGCTGGGTTATTCCCTCACTATGCATGTTATCAAATGTGAATGAATAATCAGGAGTCATATATTTGTCAGATATTTATGGCTTGGATTTAAGCAATCACATTTTAAATACTACTATTTTATTTTTCTTATCATGAGAATATGTTTTTGATAATTACTATAATCTGTCTTGTATTTAATTAGATTTGTTTCTGAGTAATTCATTTAAAATGGTGCCTAACAATTTCAGAGCAACTAAAATCTAAAAATCTTCCAATAAACCATGGATTATAGTTTTTAATACTGACTACATACATAATTAAAAAGTTTGTGGATTATTAACACCTTAAAATTCAGGTTCTGATGTAGGAGCTTATACCTTAATGGGGCAATGGAGACTTACATACTTTGAAATAATGAATTGTAAGTTTTTCTTTATTATATTATGTATTACCACTAAGCATTTCAAAACAACAATCTCAGCAAACCTTTAACTTTCCTAAGCTATACTCTAGTTCAATCAATCTTTCTCTTTCTAATGGAATTTACAAATTGACTATTTAAGAGAATTTTCTTTTTATATTCTTCTCTCATACAACTCATCCCCAAAGCAGCCTCCCCCCACTCCACTCATCCCAGCACTGCCTACCTCCCTTCTTCTCCAGCTCCCCTGCTTCTCCATTTCCATTCAGAAAAGAGCAGGCATCCCAGCAACATCAACTGAACATGATGTAAAATGATGCAATGCATCTATGTACAAACTCTCCTATCAAGGCTGGGCAAGGCAACCCAGTAGGAGGAAAAGGGTCCCAAGAGCAGTCAAGAGAGCAGAGACACCCTCATTCACACTATTAGGTGTTCTACAAAAGCCCCTCACTAAACAACCACGGTGTGTATGCAGAGGACCTAACGTGTCACCATGCAGCCTCTGTGGTTGCTGCTTCAGTTTCTGTGAGCCCCAAGATTTTTGAATTAGAAAAGTATAAAAACTTTAAGTAAAGCCAACTTTACTTAAAGTTTTTATACTTTTCTAATACAAAAATCCCAGAATGTACACCCAGCATCAGCAACAACAAGAATTTATGGAAATGGGCATCTTTATTTCCACTAAAAATCTACAAAGTGTTAGGAACTGCCCACACTGCAGAACTTCAGCAACTTAGTCCCAGAAGCCACATCATTCCCAGCCACCAAATTTGATACGTGTTGTGGGATATCTGTACACTGTGTTAAGATGTATTTCTGTGATTGGTTTACTGAAAAGCTGAATGGTCAATAGCTAGGCAGGAACAGTTAGGAGGGAATTCTAGGCAGAGAGAACTCAGGGATATGAATTTAAGCACATATGGGAGACACCAGCAAGACACTGAAAAAAATGGGTATACATTATATAGGATAGGTAACAAGTCATGTGGTAGAACATAGATTCATAGAAACAGGTTAATTTTAGTTGTAAGAGATAGTTGGGAACAAGCCTAAGCTAAAGGCCAACCTTTCATATTTAATAATTAGTTTCCATGTCATTATTTGGGTGGTAGCAGACCCAAAAGAAAGTCTGACAACATTTGGTGCCTAATGTGTGTAGACGAATTTCTAAGTGGTCTTATTAAATAAAAAATGTAGAGCCAAATATAGGGGTGAAAGCCTTAGAGAAAGATCAGGGAAATAGGGGAAGCCACAGATAACCTTACCTTACCAACTCTGCAGCTTCCAAATGCGAGTTATTTCCCTCTACCCACGCCTTTATTTCCTTGCTGTTCTGCCCTCTCATTGGCTCTCTCAGCCCAGCTACCTCACTTTCTCTTCCTACACAGCTCTGCCACTGTCTGTCTGTACAGACCTCTAGGTCTCTATGGTTGGTACTGGGATTAAAGGTGTGTGTCACCATGCTTGGCTGTGTTCCCTAGTGTGGCCTTGAACACACAGGGATCCTGCCTGCTAAGTGATAGGATTAAGGGTGAGTGTTACTAATGCCTGACTTCTTTGCTTTCTTAAAATGGCTTGTTATTTCCTCTGATCTCCAGGCAAACATTATTTATTAAAGCACAAATAAACTAGCACCACATTTCTCACAAGTAAAATATCACCATAAATGTGCTGCATTTAAATCCTCTTAGGGTCTGAGAAACCTGAAAAAAAGGTCTGAACACAGAGCCGAAAATGGCTTCCCAGTAACCAAATTCTCTCATGCAGTCTCAGTGCTTGCCACATACAGAGGCATGGCTCCTCTAAGAGGCCCTGCTGTGCAGCTGAGCATTTGCATGGAGCTCCTAGATAGAAAGGGGACTAAATGCTGCCTGATGCAGTGAAGACTCACCAGGTTCCCACAGCTGGGGCAAGTGAACATGGCTCTTGGCTAGTACCCGTGAGCATAAGACTCAGCTCTCACAGAACAAAAGCGGGCAAAGCTAGCTACCAATGCCATGTGCTAAGTGGAGCCATGGGGCAGATGGCCTGCTGGGGCTCACATGGTCAGAGAAGGCTGAAGACTTACAAAGAGTCAGGTCCAGACTGAGAAAACCTCTGAACAGATACAGTGTATTTGAAAATGTGCTTAGGCACTAAAGAAAAAAAAGTCGAACTACAGACACATTTCCACTATTGCCATGAGTTGTTGACCCTTGATAAAGCCCACGCTAACGAAAGCCCTTGGCGCTCCTTCAGTCCAGCGCGGTATTGGTCTAAGTAAATTTCAACTCTGCCTCTGATCTCTCTGCTCTTCTCTCTTTTTTCTGTTTCTCTGTGTCTACAGCTTCTTTTCAGCTCATTCTTAGCTCCTCTCTTGCCTGACTCCTTACATTTCTAACAGGAGACTCCTTATAATCCTGAGAAAAGTTTCAAAACCCTCAATGTCATAGCACATTCCTAGAATAGACTATAAGGGCCAGAGCCATTACCATAGTAAGACAAGGTTCTAAGGTCTCAGAACCATAGGGATGGGGCACAGTGCCCAGTGCCACAAACTCTGAGACATAGCTTTTTATCAGCGACTTGGCAAGCAAAGAACTGGCAGGCTTTTCTTAGGGTGTTTTGTGTTAGTAACCTTGGTAGACACCCGCGACTCCGACCTTGTGCATAACTGTAAAGTTTTAAACTTATAATCTATTTACAAAGGCCTTTAGTGTTGTTTGAACTTGCTCTGAGGTAAAAATGAGCTAAATGTGTGCAGTTTATGTTAGGCTGAGGAGAAATTATTATATTCCGTGTTAGTCTGAGCACAAGGAACAAAGCAGGCTTTCAGTGTCCACAGTCTCATGGGACAATAGGTCTGGCTGTGAAGCATCTCCTAGTATATTTTCTATACATCAAAATTATACAGCTAAATGAAAAGGTGTATAACTTGCTAACCACCCACAGATATATGTGCCCATAAGACTGAGATGTAATCATGAGATTACACATATACATTTTATGAAAATACATGGTAATGGGGAGATCATAGTGTTATGCCCAGATAAGGATCCCCAAAGAGACCACCAGGAGACCAGATATGTCCAGAATGCAATAACAAGGTTTACTTCTTGGCGCGATACAAACTAGAAAGGAACCCTTGTCCGCAGTGCCCAGCGCAGCGAGGCAGGGAGGAGAGTTCCTCTTTCTTGGGGAGATTAGCTTTTGAAGGCAAAACCCACAAAATTCTTCAGAGAGGAGGGGTTAGTACGGGTCCACCCTTGATTGGTCCAGTTTTCCTGAGTTTGGACTTTTATCTTATTTTTTGCTCTGTCAGGAGTTTTACAGCCCATCTCCAAAATTCAGGGGAGGGGGGCGTCTTGTGGTTAGCTACCACCAGGCAGTCTGATTTTGTACTTTTAAAACTTCTGACTTCACCCTTTCTGGAAATGGGAACTGACTTGGTTCTAGCTATTTTAAGATGTCCCTTTCCTCAGCTCTCCGGGCCTTAGGGGGAACTGGGTGGGGGTCTCTCAATAGCTGTAATTGCATAAGAAGTTTGCAACAAGAAATAGCCAAGTCATTCAAAAATTAATAACTCTAACACACCTTGAGCGATGGCTTAGTCCTCTTCCAGAACCCTTGGTCCTGATAGGTTGACCTTCTGAACACTAGTTGTCACCTGCTGTATACTCCCATGGCCTTTTGCTACCAGCAGCTCTCAGTGCCCCTCTCTTTCTTGTTCTCCTTGGAGGCAGTCTTTTGTATCCACCCCCACCCTAATAAATCTGTGTGAGGTCTGCTGTGTGGTGTGATCTCTGCAGCATTCCTTGGCCATCAAAACCCTAACGCTGGTACCCTGTGACTCAAATACGATATCCTGGTGCCTGTTCTCCTCTCTAGGAGGGTCTGAGCCACACTGGGATCCTATTCATCAGCCCCACCTGCAACGGATTCACCTTCTCGCCCACCAATCATTTGGCCCTCCATCCATTATCAGTGATTGGTGAGTGATCCCTCTCAGTCAGTGTAAACACTTCCCTGAGTGACTGGTACTCTTGAAGGCAGAAGGAGCCACCTCTGTCCCTTTCCCTTGGGTGAGGCTTGCTTTTTGACCTAGGTTTTCACTTTTTGGCTTTGCTCCAAAGCCCTGGTACCTGGCACCAAGTCTCCTCGGGCTTTGAGTCCTTGACCGCTCTTCAGTATGGAGACAATCCGCAGAACCAACTGCATCGTCCAGTTTGCTCCCCCCCACCCCCCGATTGGGGAATAACTTCAGTCCTAGGACCATCTCGTCTTCCTCAGCCGTGGGAGCAGCATCATCCATAGAAAACCTTTAGCCTCTTCACCTGGCACCCAACCTGAAGGGCTCAAACTTTCTTCACATTTGCAATCAAATCTGGCTTCAATATTCCTTAGATAACCAATCCGAATGTGGCCCACTAATGGCACACTAGACCCCAATATCTTTTGGGAACTTTACAAATATTGCAACCTATCAAAGGGAATGGAAAAAAGATTCCCCATTCCCTATTTCCTCTCTCTGCTCCAAGCCCTGTTTTTATCTAATCTCCCTCCCACACACTGTGTAAATGTCTTGGAAGATCTGTAAGTTTGTTGCAAAATGGGAGCAGGAGCCAGACCTAGCAGTTCGTGGAGAAAGCTAAGGAGCTTTCTGCAGCCTGTACACACCCACCACACACCCCTCGCTGGCTGGTGTATCTCTCTGTTGTCCATGAAGCCTCTGCTCCAAACCAAGCTGCCTATCGACCCTCCTAAACCGTGTAAGGACAGTTTGTTTCTGCTGGCTTCTGCCACCCATAACATTTGGTCCAAATCTGGAGTCCAGTTCTTCAGCAGCTGCTTCCCTCTACCTGCTTTCTCGAGCCTCTCTGGGCTCTGGTCTGCTCTGCCCTCCACGTGGGCACCTCCATGTGTCTGGTTCCTGCAGCCTGCTCTGCCTCTGGCCGGATACACTCCTCTCCTCTTTCTCCTTCTCTCTCCACTCTACACACCCTGGGAGCTGCAGTCCTGCCAGCAGAGTCTAGGACTCTTTCCTTTCCTGCCTCCCACTTGAAGCTACCTGCTCTATCTGTGCTTGTGGCCTACACCTGGCAAATTTCTTTGCCACCCCCTAGGAGCCATGCTAAATCCTGCAGCTTCACCACACTCTTGTGGCTTCTGTCATGTTGGAACTTTACCTTGGGTGGAGTTCCTGCTTGTCCTTTCTTATCCCTTAACCATGTTTCTCATTGTCTATGTCATAAGTGTCTCTGGCTCCTGGAGCTTGCTCTGCCCTTGACGCCCACCACATAGGCAGCTTTCTCTTTCGGCTCTGGCCTGCTACATCCATGTGAGTCTCTACTAAGGACATGGACTCCCTTTTCCTCTGTAGTCCCGCTGTGTTATGCTATCTCTCCCTCCAGCCTACGGGTTCACAGTTTCATATCTCAGCTTCCTCTTGGAGCTTACAGGAACAGCCCTACACAATATTCCATTTGTGACCCTCTCTCTTCCTCTGTGGACTCAGATTTTATTGCAACAGCCTGGCTTCAGTGCAGATCAATGGCCAAAATTTGGTGAACTTGATTTCCAATATCTCACAAATCCTAACTGCAGCTGCACAAATGGTCCCCAAATCTCTTATATCAAAACTTGCTCCTCTCTGCATTTTCTCTACTTCCCATAAATACTCATAAAAATATTTTATCTCTATGATTTCTCTGTGCTCTGCTTTCAAAAAATCTCTAGACTATGCTGTAACTCTCTCAGGATTTGTAAGTTTACAGAGTATGGTTTAAAATCTATAAAATCTGTACCAAAAATTTGACTCTAGACCTATAGCAAGAGGCTTATAATTATAATAATATATAATAAAAAAAAAAAAAAAAAAAAAAAAAAAAAAAATATATATATATATATATATATATATATATATCTGTGTGTGTGTCTGTGTGTGTGTGTGTGTGTGTGTGTCTGTGTCTGTGTCTGTGTTGGAGAGAGAGAGAGAGAGACAGAGAGACAGAGAGAGACAGAGAAACTTGAATTCCACTCTCATTTAAAAATAAATAAATAAATAGATGTGCTAGGAAATCATGTTTTTAAATAGCAACCATGTGGCTCTCCTCCATCTTGGCTAATGACCTCATCAAGATGTAAGTAGCCACATGGCTGGCAGCCATCTTTACTAAGGATAAAGAGTGCATGCCATGTGACTTCACAATCTTAAGATGACCACATGGCATAAAGCAATATTTATAAAACTTCTTCGTCCTAATGAGCTCTTTGCATATTATTGTATGTCCTTTTATACTAAGGAAGCAACAAGTCTCCAAATTAGCTTGGATCAGTATGGATTTTTGTATGATGATAAAAATTTAAGGTTATGTTTGTTACAACATACTATATATGTGATTCTACTCTAGTTTAGAATATACTGTATATGAACTTTTAGAGTTCTCTATAACACCCTAACTGACAGTTTGAGTGGGACAAACTTTCACACTAACCTCTCGGTGTGCTGAATGGAAAATTGTTATTTCTTTATGGTCTATAGTTACTGAAGTAGGAACATCTGGATCTTTTTCAAGGCTTTACAAAGAGATCTTTCGGTTCTGTTGAAATCCCTTTCACATTGTTCAGTAAGCAGTTGAAAACGTGCCTCTGGCTGTCTCCTGATTGAGCTTTACTGTTGCAGTAAATCCTCTATTTCTGCTGAAGGGCACTGAGTTTCTATCTGTCTCAGGCCCCAATCTGGAATGTTTTTCAAAGGTTCTCTGAAGACTGTTGATCTCTCTGTGTAAGAGAGCACCTCAAACAGTATCTGAATCCATGTTAATCACTCTCCTCTCCTTTGCTGGCCTGAGGGAGGATGTATAGCAATTTCTTCCCTTGGTGTAGGTCAGGACTGAAAATGCCTTAGAAATATCAAGCCTGAAAAGAAAAAAAAATGATAAACTGTCTCACTATATAATAAAGTCACCTCATTTTTATTTTACTGTTTTCTTCATTGTCATTAATTTTTACAGTTAAGATGTATAATTTATTAATCTAGAAATGCTACATAATTTGTGAGCTCATTTCCAAAAATACTCAGAACTCACTCAGAACTACAAAATGACCATGGCAGGTATCTTAGTTTGGGTTTCTAATGCTGTGAAACACCTCAACCATGGCAACTCTTATAAAGGAAAACATTTAATTAGGGGTGGCTTACACTTTCAGAAGTTTAGTCAGTTATCATGGTGGGGCATGGTGGCATGCAGGCAGACTTGGTGCTAGAGAAGGAGCTTAGAGTTCTTGATTGGCAGGCAACAGGAAGTAAACAGGGGCACTGGGTATAGCTTTAGCATAAGAGATCTTGAAGCTCACTCCCAGAGTGACATACTTTCTCCAACAAGGCCACACTTCCTAATAGTGCCACTCCTTATGAATTTATATGGTCAATTACATTCAAACTACCACAGTAAGTCAGAGCTTAAACCAGCATAGAGTCTTTCTGAAGGTGGAACTCAGTGAGCATTCAGACTATGTACCTGATGATCAGCTTTGAATGAATGTTTTCACACAGCATGTATTTATAGTGAAATACACATTTCTATTTTATTGTATATTCATAGTAATCTAGTGTATTTCTTCTGTTTCATAAATTTTAGTGATCCTTCCAAGAATCCAGTCAGGCCCAGGTCTTCCAGTCAAAGTGATTCTTATCATGTCTCCAGCTCTCTTCTACATTTGGATACACAAACTGCTCATTTCAGTCATGAACATCCAGACTGTACTGCCATAAACTCACATGAATTTACAATATCTACCAAGCAATCACTTATTGTGAATTTTCCAGATGGACACTACATGGCCTTTTGAAAATATTATTATTTTTTTATGGCAAACCAAATCAAAGCATCTGGTTTTCTGAAGTGTACTGCTCTAGAATCATTATGTGGTCTCATGTTATACTCTGAATGAATGTTTTCTGGCTTGAAGGAAATGATGTTAAATCACTTAAACTATACTGAAAAACAAACAAACAAACAAAACAAGACAAAACAAAACAAAAAAACATTGCCTGAATCTAAAAAGATTAATCTCATAGTACTTGAGTGTAGAAAGTGGCTATCAGATTTTGACCAGAAATAGTTAAAATGAGGGATGGTGAAATTAACTAATCAATGGGTAATATGGTAATATACTATAGATACTATTGTCAAATAATAATAAGGAATTATGGTGTGCTATTGTACAAGAGGGTGACTATAAGCAATATGTTCTAAAATGAGTTCTTAATATTTTCACTCTATACAGAAGATAAAGATTTCAGGAGGCAGACTTATTTAATTGTATTGAAGCATTTCAGTCCATATGGGAAATTAATATGGTATCTCACTAATATTCATGTTTTTATGACTCAGTTTAAAAATAAATTAAATTTTAAAAGAGTGATGCAGTTATTTAAAATGTGATGGGACATTTAGTGCAGTTTACTAATTATTGGAATATTTGGACATATTTCTTTTGTTACTTTCTCCATGGTGAAAAATGGTTATGAAGAAATTTGGCTGTGATGGTCTTGAAAACCCTGGGACAATACCATAGTGTTCACATGTCTCTTCTGCAGAGATATTTCCCTCTATTCTGACTTTATATTCATTGAAATGGATCATGATAAATAATTCTCACTAATTACCAGACACAATGTGATGATTGCTAAAATATTCTATTAGTTTCTTTTATCCCTGAATAGTTTCTACTTTATAGTCTTTCCATTAAAGTAGTTTGAACTATTAATCTGCGAATCTGAATGTCAAAATATACTTTGTGCTGTTAAATTTAAATAGATATAGTGTGTGTTATTTAAACTTCTATTTTTGTTTTAGAACTATTGTTTTATTAAAACGTTTTTATTTTAAAAGCTCTTACCTACAATATATTTTTATCATATTCTTTCTCCTGCTCCAACTCCTCTCAAATCTCCCTACATATAGACCAACCAACTTTATGTTCTTTTTCTTTTTTTCTCTCTCTCAAAGGGAAAAATATCAAAACAAGCAATTGAACACAGTAAGGCATTTTTGAAAAGCACATAAAAATCATGGAATCCATTTTGTGTTGGCCAACTGTTCTTTCACATGGAACCTGCCCAGGAATGTGATTCATATATTCTTTGACTTTTTGTTTTTCTGCGTAAATATCAATTAGAAATAGATTTTGGTTAGAGGTAGTTTGTGTCCACTTCTCCTTCTGAGGCTGGGATTTTGTCTGGTTTGAACTTGTCCAGTTATTAGGCATATTGTTACAGTCCCTGTGAGTTCATATGTGCAGCAGTCTAATGCTGTGTCTGGATGATGCTATTTTGAAGTAATTTACCAACTCTGGCTCTGCAAACCTTTCTATCTTCTTTTCTGCACTGATCACTAATTCTTGAGAGGTTTGATAAAGATATGCAACTTAGAGCTGAATGCTACTGAACCTATAAGTGTTATTATATTATTATTAAAGAAATAAGAATATTAATATTGCAAGCTTTTATTGGGAAGTTGTTATTAATTATTATTTTGCTGTTATGATATGGTTCCTCCCAACTTTTGAGGAACTATATTTAGATTATTTATTCCTTATGTCCTCATGAGTGTAGCTTAACTTCTTTTCAAGCTGAAGTTTCTCTTCTAGCCTTCTGTAGAGCTGGATTGGTGGACACAAGTTGCTTACATTTGTCTTAATCATGAAAAATTTTATTTTTCTGTCTACTGTGGTTGCGAGTTTGCTAGGTATAGTACTCGTGCTGTCATCTATGGTCTCTCAACTTGTAGAACATCTCTTCAGGCCCTTCTAGCTTTCAGAGACTCCATTGAACAGTCAGGTGTTATAATAATGGGCCTGCCTTTATATTCACTTTTGTCTGTTACTCTTGTAGCTGTTAATACCCTTTGTTTGTACACTGAATATTTTGATTATTATATGTCATGAGAAGTTTCTCTTGTGGTCCTGTCATTTGTTCTGCAGGACTCTTACTTTGACAGGCATCTCTTTTCTTAGATTGTGGAAATTTTCTTCTATTATTTTGTTGAAATATTTCTGTGTATTTAGCACAGGTGTCTCCTTCCTTTATATGTAGTATTTTTCGATTTGGGAATTTCAAGTGTCCCAGATTTTCTGGCCATTTGTGCCTGTAGTTCTTCAGATTTAACAGTTTTTACTTTGTTATCTGCTTCTATCCTGTCTTCAATGCCTGAGATTCTCTTTTCCACATCTTTCAATCAGCTTGAGGCTTTCTCTGAACTTTTTGTTTGACTTCCTGAGTTTTTTTTTCATGTTGAGCTTTATTTCAGTTCTAGCAATTCTATTGATTTGCTAAATTCTACTTTCATGTCTTGAACTGTTTGTGTTTTGACACTTTTCATTAAGGCGTTCTTAAGGTCATTGGTGACTTTGTAATTATCTCTTGAATGCCTTGTCTTTTATTTCAGCTAAACTACTTTTCTCATGTTCTGTTACAGTAGGGTAGCTGGCTGCTGTAAGAGGCATATTGTCTTGATTGTCCATGCTGCTCTGGAATCTAGGCATCTGGAATTACGTCATTTCAGGTATCTCCTGGTGTAGATATCTGGTACCACATTTGTTAGATGGGTGTTCAGCTTTTTGGTTGCTGTTGTCCTAGCTATGTGTGGTAGAAAGCAGTTTTGTAGATTGGTCAGAAGTCTCTAAAGAATGGAGATGGGCTAGAAAGGAAGACTGGGTCCTAGCCAAGTGTAGAGCCTATAGGTCCTTGGTAGAGATTAACTTTGCTGGTATGTGAAGATTCATATCGAAATGGGTTAGAAGCAAAAGCTGATAGGGCTTTGGATAAGAACTACTATTGTTTCATTATTTAAAGTGGTTCTCCATCTACAGGCTCTAAGGCTGCATGTAATTTTTTTTAACATTTATATCAATCATAGTACAGCCTATTATTCTGTATAATTAGTGCATACTAATAAAATTATATTATTTATATGGATATCATCTTATTCACAAGTAAAATATGCAGTAAGTTTCATTTGTAGTTTACAGATAGTCAACAGAAACAATCAGAGCTAAAATACTTTGAATTTTCTGTGTAGTTTAATTGCAATACTTTTGTTTATAATTGGAAGAATAACTGGATATTATGTCAATTTGATTTGAACTGAATTTGTCTTTTGAAGTTTGTGTCTGTTTGTGTGCATTTATCCTTAGATTACTTTGAAATAGGGATCATCTGCATATGAATTGAAACCTTAATATTTCTTGGACCAAATGAGCAAAACAACCTTCCTTAATTTGCATTATTGTCCTCACTGAACAAAATGAAAGAGGTAAATGAATGTGAAATTCGATCTCAAAAGCATATTTTAAAAGAACTGGTTTGCAATTGGTCAAAATTAGATTTTCACTTTCAAAAATATGTGAAAAGCTTAAAATTGTTCTATTCACTTTTGACATGTAACTATACAAAATTCTAGCTTTAATACCATTCAAGAAAGTAAGATTTATTCTAGGAGAACATAATTGAAACAATTTAGATGAGACAAATTTTAATATAATATTTCATATCTCATTTAACTTAATCTATGCTTCATTGTCATTGTTGTTTTTATTTATATAAAGAAAAATTTAAGGATGGGACTATTACTTAAAATTAAAACAAGGTAAAAAATTGCAACTTCTGTATGTACAGATTTTACACTGAGATAATTTTTCTTGGCTATTATGCAATTTGTTTAAAATATCTGCAAATAAATAAAAGAGTGATAAAAAAAATCCAGTATGTGATGACATTTTGTTTGTGATCTAACAAATAAAGCTTGCCTGAAGATCAGAGTACAGTTAGCCATAGAGGCCAGACAGTGGGGGCACACCTTTAATCCCAGCACTCGGGAAGCAGAGGCAGATGGATCTCTGAGTTCAAGGCTACCTTGGGCTACACAAAATTGATCCAGTCTAAAAGAGAAACAAAGCGAGGCAGTGTTGGCACACACTTTTGATCCCAGCACTTGGGATCTCATACCTTTAATCCCAGCAGTAGGGAGGCAGAGAGGGAAGTGATATGGCTGGGTGGAGAGAGGATATAAGACAGGAGACAGGAGCTCAGTCTCTTTTGAATGAGGATTTCATAGAGGTAAGAACTCGTGGCTGGCTGCTCTGCTTCTCTGATCTTTCAGCATTTACCCTGATATCTGGCTCCGGGGTTTTGTTATTAAGACCATTTATAATTCATGCTACACCAGTTAATGCTGTTGAGAATTTTTATTCAGTACTCAGTTAGTTAGAATATTTACCTATGAAATATTATTAAAAGTATTAATATTTATTTTATAGGTTTATTATATCTCTTGGCTACATATCACTCTATTAGAACCATCTTTGCATTTAAGTAAAAGTATCACAAATTAAACCAGTGAGTTTGCATATTTACTTGGAACAATGCTGGAATCATTGGTCTAAATATTTACTTAAAGACTTACCTCTGTTATTTTCTACTTATGTGCGATAAAAAGAGCAATGCATTTTGAAATGGCTCAAGTTATGGAAGAAGTTGAAATGTTAAAAATAATATTCTATAAGTGTTTTATTTGGTCTTTCTGTAAATAATAAATCATTTAATAAATAAATTTAAATGTTTGTGTTTCAGAAAGGATCAGTACTGAAATGTGAGAATCTCAGAGGAGATATAAAAATAGTTTGATGTAGGTAGAATACACTATGTGAGAACTGCCAGCTGGACCATCTACATTGTGTTATTGTGAAGTTTTTCAGAGAACATGGAAGAATTTTGAGAGATTAATTTTGTGCTCTTTGAAGCAAGAAATATTTAATGCAGGTTTAAGGACAGATGTGTGCTTGGGGATACATTTGTAGCTATAGGAGCAGAAACTAAATTTCAATCCAACCTATTATGAATGATAAAATATAAATTATTTCATAAAAAGTATTACATGAAAATTTCAGTAACTGCAAATGCTTTTAAAACACCTTTTGGTGAAAACATTACACAACTATCAAGTATATTAGTATTTTTCTTATAATTAAGAAACTTTCCATTCATTTTACATATCAACCACAGATCCCCCTCTCTTCTCTCCTCCCACCCCCTAGCATTCCCCCCCACAACAGATCCCCCCATTCCCACCTCTTCCAAGTCAAGGTCTTCCATGGGGAGTCAGCAGAGCCTGGTATATTCAGTTGAGGCAGGTCCAAGTCCCTCCCCCTGTACTAAGGCTGCACAAGGTGTCCCACCATAGACAGTGGGCTCCAAAAAGCCTGCTCATGCGCCCGGGATGGATCCGATCCCACTGCCCTGGGCCCCTTAAACAGTTTAAACTAAACAACTGTCTCACCTATCCAGAGGGCCTAGTCCAGTACCGCCGGGGCTCCACAGCTATTGGTCCACAGTTCATGCATTTCCACTAGTTTGGCTGGCCATCTCTATATGTTTTCCCATCATAGAATTCCTCCTCTCTCTCATCGATTGGACTCCTGGAGCTTAGCCTATGAGCTCTTGATGGTGAAATTTTAATACTTTTGAGAATATGTTGTTTTAAACTCCTTAGAAAGTTATTTAATAAAAGAATTTTCACTAACTAAACTCTGCTTGCAAAAGTCTTAATTCTTCTGAATATTTGGATATATTTTGCTATTCAAAATTTGAAATTATAGGTATATTTCATATGTTAATACAATATTGAGTGGGATGGGTGCTGAAGAGATTGCTCAGTGGTTAAATGCATTGGTTGATTTTCCAGAGAACCTGAGCTTGGTTCCTAATACTTACATGGAAGTAAGTACTTCACAATTGTCTGAAACATCAGCTACAGAGAATTCATGCCTGGACATCAGGCATGCAAATGGTACACAGATATACATACAGATAAAACCCATACATAAAAAATGAAATAATAACAATAAAAGAAATCAATAGTGGAGAAATATGAGAACTTTAATAATTTTTTTCTGAATTCATAGTGTTTTTATTTTGCTAACACCATCAAAATTTCAGGTAAAAAATAAATCAGTTGGTTCATACAATATTGTGAAAATGTACTAAGTATTAAGGAACTAGGGAAAATAAAAATATGCTTTAATTTTGAACAATTCTGTGCAAAGACGTATATTGGTGAGTGCCTTAGGTTGAGGAGATTGGTCTTCATTCAGACTTCAGATGCTCTTGTGATGACAGCCATTTTGGGGGGCGCAGGGCAGGGAGATGTCTATCATGCAGTCTATGTGGTGGAGGTATTTATAGAGGTAATTTGATGATGAAGACCTATGGCTAAATAACAGGTACTATATTAACAAATTTGAAATGTCAATATTGGGAGGTGGGGGAACTGGTAGAACTACAAGGAGGATGTTAGAGGAATTGAGCTTCTGGGTTTGTGTCTTTGAAGGGTGTATACTGTCATTTGTTTTATTTCTTCCAGTTTTCTCCTTGTTTATTATGAACCAAGCAGCTTCTGCTATATGTTCCCATCTCCATGGTGTTCTGTTTTACTTCAAGACCAAGAAATTTATCTAACAGACCTTAAAACAAATTTTTGAACAATAATCTATTTCTTCATTTATTCATTAAAGATTTGTTTGTTCTCTCTGTCTCTCTCTCTGTCTGTGTGTGAGTGTGTGTGTGTGTGTGTGTGTGTGTGTGTGTGTGTGTGTGTGTATGCCCATGCATACACATTCAGGTACACATGAACATGAGTGCTAGCATTTGTTGCAGCCAAAGGAGAGAACTGGATCCCTTAGCTAGAGTTTCAGGCAGCTGTGAGACATCCGAAGTGTGTGCTAGAACCAAACTCTGGCCCTCTTCAAAATCAGTACATGCATTATTAGCCTCTGAGCCATAGCTCCATTGTTTCTGCCTCTAGACTGTCTCTCAGATATTTTTAGTGTGCCAAAACCCTCAGCCACACAACTTTTCAGAAAAGATATTATAATATTAAGTTGAACCTAGTAAAAATTTCTAAACAAACATCAACTCTCAGCTTTAAATGGTTATTTTATTTCTAAAAACGCAGTGAAATTGTTGTGTGAGTTGACAGCTGATGTGTTATAATACTGCAGGGAAAAGGTTTTGAAGTAGGCAGCACCTGATAGAACCTCAAAGAATGGATATAAGCCAAACTCACAATGAAAGCATGAAGACAAAAATGTAATGCAGGTCCTTCAGGTGACAACCCCTCAGACCCTTTCGTGGTCTAGAGAAGACACTACTGCAAGCAAGGGAAACTTAAGAATCCGAGGGTGAAAGAATCAGCGCACACCACTCTTTTTCTCTTTCTTTATTGTCTGCTGTTCTCTGTCTTCTGTTCTCTTTCTAATCCTCCTGCTTCTCCTCATCTAGCCTAATAACATTCTTTATTAAAGGAAGCCCGAAGCAATAATAAAAATTACAAGAGTTACCTCTCATTGGTCAAAAGCACATTCCTAGGGTAGACGATAAGGACAGAGCCATTTACCATGGCAACACAAGGTTTCAAGGCTTCAGGACCAGAGGGAGGGTCACAGTGCCCAGTGAGACAAACTCTAAGACATAGCTCTTTATCAGCAGATTTGGCAATCAAAGAACTGGCATGCTTTTCTTAGGGTGCTCTATGTGGATAAACTTGGTTGGACACCTGCAAGTCTGACCTTGTAAAATTGTAAAGTTTTAAACTTATGATCTGTATACAAAGGTCTTTAGTCTAGTTTGGACTTGCTCTGAGGTAAAATGAGCTAAATGTGTGCAGTCAGTCTGAGCAAAAGGAACAAAGCAAATTTTTAAGGGTCTACAGTCCTTGTGGGACAATAGATCTACTTAAGAAGCATATCCTAGTATATTTTTATATATCAATTTTATATAGCTAATGAGAAGTCATCTTTCTGACCATCCATGGATATGTGTGCCCAATAGTTGGAGTATATACATGAGATAACACACAAGCAATGGGACAACACCCATAGCTGTTTTTAGGGAAGAAATTAAATGGTATATGAGAGAAAGTACAGACAGGAGCAACTGGTCATTAACAGGTAGTAACTCCACAGTCTTGCCAGGTGGGACTCCTCATCATAGAGTCTGATGGGTTGACCTGCTGAACACTAATAGTCACCTGCTGTATACTCCAATGGCCTCTTGCTACCAGCAGCTCTCAATAAAAATGCTTTCAACACAGGAATTATAAAATGGAAGGATCCATGTGGTGATTTATTACATTCTACTGAAATAGTCTACTGAAATGGTCAAATTCTTTATGGCATGGAAGAACTGAGGGTTACTATCTTGATAAACTAGGTACAAATATAATTGTGTCCAATATTTATTGAAATTTTCTAAAATTCAAGAGCAAAACAAATGTTGTATGTGGTAGTATTTTATTTGTGCTGAAATGTGGTGATATTTTATTTGTGCATTAGTAAATAAAGTTTGACTGGAGATCACATGAAAAAGGCCAGCCATTTTAAGTAAAAAAAGAAATCAGGTAGCACATGCCCTTATTCCCTTAACAGGCAGGATCTCTGTGTGTTCAAGGCCACACTAAAGAACAGAGCCAAGTGTGGTGACACACACCTTTAATCCCAGTACCAACCATAGCGACTTGGAGATCTGTACAGACAGATAGACAGTGACAGAGATGTGCAGGAAGAGGAAGTGAGGTAGCTGGGCTAAGAGCCAATGAGAGGGCAGAAAAACAAGGCATATAAGCCTGGGAAGACAGGAAGTAGAGCTCTTTTGGAAGCTTTAGAGTTGGTAAGGTGAGGTTAGCTCATGGCTTTCTGTATTTCCCGGATCTCTCTAAGTCTTTAACCCAAATTTCTGGCTCCATGTTTTTTATTTAATAATACCATTTAGAAATTTGTCTACAGTTGTATATTTATGTATTCAAACAATAGATGAGTAGAGTAGTTAGAGTGTGGAGAGGAATACAGACGATAGATGCTCAATTTTCTGTTATTTCATAAATATGATTAGTCACAACAAATGGAAAGAATAGACTTAAAAGCTAACTCAAATAGAGGATTATGATAATCTTTATTTTGACCCACTATGGCATAAAACTATACATTTACTGCTAGTGTGCCATATTTGTTAAAAATCACTTCTGCCCCTTTTCATCTCCTAGGGAGACAATATACCATGAGAGAGAGCATGATGCCATATTTTAAAGGGAATGATTTACACCCACCTACCGACTACAGCTTGGAGAAATACCATTAACAAAATTTCTGAAGTACAAAACGTGATGTCTTAAGATTGACAATCAAATTTGTTCTTTGATGATTTCACACATTTTTATAATTCACCCTGATTATTCTCATACTCCATTCTCTTTTACCTCCTTCCCACCATGGGTTTCTCACCTTCCACCCTAAATGTCCCTTTACCACATTCACATGATTCCTTTTGTTTGTTTGTTTAAGATGTACCTGTTTTAACTGTGTGGCCACAGGACTGGAACAACCAGTTAGAGCTTGTCAGCTCACAATTAGGTACACAACTGATGATAATCAAGATTCGTCTGGGGGAAATCAGCAATGAAAGATAGGCTCCCTAAATACTTCCCTAATCCATGACTGACTATTGATAGGCAAGGTCTATGTAGGCCTAATACAGGTGATGTTAGTTGCTATAAGAAATGTTTTTAGTGGCTATGTCATGACCAGTATTTCATAGTCCCTTTTTCTATCTTTCAACTATTATATTCTTTCCACCCTTTTTGCATAATACTTGATTAGTATTGCAGGATATTGAATAAATGACTTGTTTAGTGATGAACACTCATCCTTCACTTATTTTCAGCACCTTGACTAAGCATAACACTAACAACTGTTCATCTCAAGGATGATCTTTTCTGATTAAGACTGAGCATAGCATTGTCTATGGACATAAACAATTATTTAGAAGATATCTTGATGCATATCAATTAGCGAAACAATGGTAGTACATTCCTCCTGGGGCCTATGTCTTCCCAAGCCATAGGTTCTTAGTAGGTTTACAATAGCAGGTTTATGTGTCATTGTCCAAGTGTACTAGGCATGGGTTCAAAGGTGGTTTGTCTCTAGATTTGTCCCCTAGAATCTCTGCATTTGAATACTTGATCAGTTTGGGAGGTTTGGCCTTGCTGGAGGAAGTATGTCACTGGGGCCAGGTTTTGAGAGTTGAAAGATTTGAAGCATTCCCAATTCACTCTCTCTGCTTTGTGCTTGCAGTTCAAGATGTCCTGCTACTCCAGATGCCATGCCTGCACCAGGCTACTGCTTCCCTGACATGATGCTCTTATCCCTCTGGAACTGTAAGCCAAATGAACACCTTTTTAGAAGATATACATTGCCTTGGTCATGGCAGTTTGTATCACTGCAGTGGAAAAGTAACTAAGCAGGTGGGTTGCAGATCCTGGCTTCCGTAACCTGGGAGTATATGCATCTATAAGGATGCGTGCTGATGGTGAGAAAGCTGATTGCATGCCTCTGGCTTCAGCAACTAAGATGTACATGAGGTGGAGCAAATTGCATCAGAGCTGAGCGGCTCATAGACCTCTATCATGCCTGTCCATGGTTAGAACAATGAGGGGTAAGAGTGAGCTGCAGAGGTATGAGGGTCAGGAAGCTATAACTTATCTAGCCAATGTACACAGGGGTGATGGAAGTGTATGTAAGAACTAGAGATCCAGGGACATTTAGCCTGCCTCACTGGCTTGGCTTGAGAAACAAGAGTTGTGTGTGAGAGGGATAGAGTTCTAACCTGACTTGCCTAGGTGTGCAAAGGTGGGTGGAAGTATATGTGGGAGTCTTGGTGGGATGTATGTGGAATAGGTAAGCGTAGACAGGAGATAGAAAGTTTGGGGACTTCTAACCAGTCTGCAAAGGATGCTCACAAGGCAGATAAAGTGTCTTTTTCAGTAGTTTCTAAAGGTCACAAATGGAAGTGTTGAAGAAAATGCATATTTACTTGAAAATACTTAATAGTTTTGGTTCCTGCCTACAAGGTAAAGGGAGAGAATAAAAAAAATACATTTGAACAAATATTGACTCCTTGCTCTATACCTTTATAATAGTTGTGTTTCCATTTCATGTTTTTTATTACAGTCTTAGTACAGTGTCCACCAAAAGTAGGATCATCCAGAAAGCAAGTAGAAGAAAGGAAGGAAGGAGGAAGGAAGGAAGGAAGGAAGGAAGGAAGGAAGGAAGGAAGGAAGGAAGGAAGGAAGGAAGGAAGGAAGGAAGAAGAAGAAAGGGAGGGAGGGTGAGAGGTAAGGAGGGAGGAAGGGAGGAAGGAAGGGGGAATAACGGAAAGAAGGAAGGTAAAAAAGAGGGGATATAGAAGGAAATAAGAAAATTGAAAGAGGAAGGAAGGAAATCATGACCCATTGCAGGTGAACACAGCTACGAAGGGGAGTTTAAGGAGAAGGTTATAAAGAAAAAACAATTCTCATCTTTCACATTGGATACCCACAATTGGAGCATGAAAATTGTCAGAAAATAACAACATTTTTTTTCTTTTCTTCCTATGATGGAAAGCAAGATCATATCTTAGTGCACCTAAGCAAGGGTCAAGTACTTAGGGTTCATATCCGAGCCATTAAATATTTGTACAAATCCGAAGTTATGAGTTTGAATATTGAATGGTGCTTTCTGTTGCCTCCATTTATAAGATTTGGAATGACAAACTCCCTCCAGTTTTGTGCATCCTTCACCAGGAATAAAAAAAAAATTAATTAGAACATGTTGTATGAAATATTGTTTTCAACAAAATAATAAAATCACACATTTGAAAGTTTTATATTAAACATCATATATATTTATTTATTTTTGTGTGTATAAGTTTCTGACATGCATTTCTGTGTAGCCTGTGCATGTCTAGTGCCCACAGTGGTGAGAAAATTGTGTCAGATCTCCTGAAAGTGAAGTTACAGCTATGACCCACTATTTGCTGGAAATCAAGCCTGGATCCTATATAAGACCAACAAGTGCTCTTAACCACCGACCTATCTTGTGAGTGCCTCTATCTAATTTTAAAAGCTTTTGACTGGGTTACTATAGTACAAGATGCTCCTTGACATTGTAGTGGAAATCAACAACTTTTCTCTCATTTACTTCCTTAGATGTATTGTAAATGTTTTCAACATGCTTACTAATTTCTTTTGTCAATTTCATACTTCATATTTTATCTCATTAATTCTAAAACATGTTTTCTTCATTTTCTTTTCAGAAATATTCTTCAAATCCTAAAACACTGTTTTTGGTAAATTTATTGTATTTGTGTCTTTATGCATGTGACTATCTGTAGTAATTTTGTTTTTCTTTGAAAGAAACTATGTGTGCATGCATGTGTGTGTGTGTGTACATGTGTGTGTGCATGAGTGTGTGTGCATATGTAGCTAATTGAACCCCTGAACACAGCTATGGTAATTGGAAATAAATGTGGCTTTGATTATCCATATAAAGCATACAATGAATACTAATATAATGCATAGGCCAATATGTAAATAATGTTTTAAATATAAATTCAAATAATTCTTGAGGCTTCCTTCTATACACCAAATAAACATATTTCCTTATCTGGCTATTTTACAAAACATACAAAATAAAATAAGTACAATATTCTAAAAAAAAAAATCAGTATTATATTTTAAATTGTAAATGACTCTATGTCAACTTTGGGTGGTTGATATTCATGTGTTGAAAATGTGAAAGAAGAAAAGAACCCATGAGGACATTTGGAGGATAATTAAGTGAGATTGTTCTGTTTGACTTTGGGTTAGCTCATATGTTTTGTCTTTCATCTCATGAATATACAGCATGCTGAATTCCATTCTTAGACCAGCACTTACTTTGATTTTATTTTTTCTGGCTCCAGATGCATCAGTTTCATAGTTCCAAAAAGTGATTGCCAGGATGAGCCAAAATAACACTCAGAAAGCCTTTTTCTATTGCTGCAAAGATTGCAACATTGCTTTATTTCATATTCTTATTAAATTTTCTAAAGCCTGGAAAAAAAAATCTTTCAACTTCCAGGCTATCTAGGTCAAGGTCAGAGTAGTTTCAGAGACTTTTCTGCTTGTATCAACAATTTTAAATTTCCAAATTCATCAACAGACTCCCTTCATTAGAGTAAAAAAAAATCTTTCTTTTTTTTTTACATGTTGTAGAATTTAATATAGCCTATCTACAGGGTTGTCATACTTCCTATAAGACATTCTTTGATTCTTCATGCCAGACTGTCAGTTGGTGATCCCCAACTGCTAGGCTTGGCTTACAATCTTTATAATATCACTTGATTATTGAGTTCTATTTTAACTCACTACCGTCATTTTTCATGAAAATTTTAAATGAAATATTGACAGTTTTCATATTCATTTAGAATATATGCACCCTCTGCAGTTCTTTATATTTTTGCATAAATAATTTCAAACACAGGGATACATAATGTTGCAGATAATTCTGATGAGTATGAGCTTTCCCTGACAACCTATTAATTTTTGAAAGATTTTGCTCAATCCTATCATATACTGTCATAGAAGAAATGGGATTTCCAATTCACTCGGACTGAAACAGAGCATTATCATATTCATACACTCAAATTATTCATAAAGGTCAGCCAGTTGGGTGATCACAATTAGACCCTAAACGGTGTCATTTCTTTGAAGCCATTCATCAGACTTAAATATGGATTAATGTATTTGTTTTAGCTTTATGATAATTATACTTGTCAAAAGTTTACCTACTTGAGTATTTAAAAACCTTTTTACAAAGAAAGAAATTTTGACAAGTTAAATATGTGTCTATGGCATTATAGTTATCTTAATTAGATAACTCGTTATAAGTAATTTATTTTTTTGTCTATAATTTTTATTTCCACGAGAAAATCTATAAATTGCTTGGTGCATTGCCAAATTACATAAATATAATGGGAACATTTCAACTTTCTCTCTTTTATACTCCCAGCAGATAGCATGGTTAACAAAGACTTATAACACATAGATACTGAATAAGCAAAAATAGGACTACATGCATTTGTTTCATCTTAATTTCAATGTTATTTGACTAAATTTCCAATTATTTTTTCCATGCCATTCATTAGTAATCAATTTTTTGCTGGACTTTGGTGTCATTATCCAGGTGACTAAAATGACTTACTCAAGATAGTAATCTTTTCCAATTTAATAGATGCTAGCAAGGGTATAACTAATAACCCTCATTTCAAGTATAACTGGATTTTTCCCTTTCTATATTTTTTCAGTCTTACCTAAGTGTTGATTAAAACAAAAGCATTGGTAATACAATTCTGGTTTCCTTGTTTTGAGTAATTTTGTAAATATCAGATATGGATATATGTTTTATTGTCATTCTCTAGTTCTAAATGACACAATCTACAGATAAATATGTGTATGAACAAAATAGCAGAAGTAACTAACTAAAGCAAGGTTTGGAAGGAGGGAAGTAAAAACATCATAGTAGATTGAATAAATTTAGGAGTCTTTGAAATATAGTTGTACCTGGGAAATGTGGGTACAAACCCAAACGTCAAAGTAACAAAAGCAAAATGCACAAATGAAAATGTGTCAACCCAAAAAGAGGTGTTCATGGAAAAGACCACAACTGAAAGTAGAAATAACTTCATTCATGAAAGAAAATATTTGCAGCTATACATCTTATATGAGAATAATAGGGTAAATATGTGAGGAAATAAAATAACCAAATAATAGTAAAACAAATAAACTGATTAAAATTAGTAAAAAAAAAACAGATTCATATCACTTATCTATAAAGGAGTCATAATGTTAGCCAACAGGTATATGAAAAAATGATCAAAATCACTATGAAAACAAATACTAATTAATCCACAATGAAATATCTCTTTATACATGTTAAAATTTCTGTTATCCAAAGGATGAACCATAGGTTGGGAAGAGAAGTAGAGTAGGTTTGCCATTATCTTCAGAAACATGAAGAACAGAACTATCATCTGTTATAATACTCGAATTACTATGGCATTTATCCAAAAAGACTGGAATTGATGCAATAGAGAAAGTCTGCATAGGTGTTTTTTCCAGCAACATCCGTAGTTGACAGTAAATGGCATCAGTGTAAGTTTTCATTGTTGAATGAAGGACTAGAGAAAATGTGATATATGTACAACATGTGATGGAATGCTATTCAACTATAAAACAGAGATAACTTGACTACTCACAAAAGCATGATATGGATTTATGAGTAGATAGGAAAAATGTGATATATGTACAACATGTGATGGGATGCTATTCAACTATAAAACAGAGATAATTTGACTACTCACAGCAAGAGGCATGATCATGGAGTTCATTGGAGTAGGTACAGAAAATGTGATATATGTACAACATGTGATGGGATGCTATTCAACTATAAAACAGAGATAATTGACTACTCACAGCAAGAGGCATGATCATGGAGTTTATTGGAGTAGGTATAGAAAATGTAATATATGTACAACATGTGATGGGATGCTATTCAACTATAAAACAGAGATAATTTGACTACTCACAGCAAGAGGCATGATCATGGAGTTTATTGGAGTAGGTGATTAAAAACAAAACACAGAAAAAAAATACTGCCATATATTACTTGCTCATGGAAATTAAATGGTTGATATCACGAAAGCAAAGAGTGTTTTAGAAATTGTAAAGTTCTAGAGTTTTGGGAAATAACTAGGGAGATGTTCAACAAATGATAAAACATTTGTTAAAAATGAATATGTTCAAGTGATACATAAAATGGTTACTGTGTCACTGAAAAATGTGAAGACAGCACATGCTCTTACACTGAAATTGTAACTGTCCAAGGTTATGTTTGTGAATTATCTGGATGTTAACAACTTCACAGGCTTAATATTCTTCATAACAATGAATCATGATATACACAGCAAATCAAATTTTATTTGTCAATGTAAAAAATATAAGTATGTCTGTTGAGATGGCTCAGTGGGTAAAGGCAGTTGCTGAATAAGCTTGCTGCTCTAAATTAACCCCTAGACCCATGAAACTGGGTTCACAAACCATATATCATGCATCTGCAAACAATAATAATACATTATAAGCAAATATATGCTTAATATTTATATATTAATTTATATTTACATTATTTAAGGTTATTATTATTAATATAGTTTATATTAAATTTATATTTATAAATATAATAAAATATAAATGATTATAAGCAAATATATAAGTAGATGAAAATGAAACAAAATACAGTATTTTAAGCTTTGATAAAAGTTTTCAATAGACTATAAAGGTTAAATGGGTGTAATGATGGATCTTAAACAATTAAATGATAATATGGTATGGTCTATGTTCATTTTCTAACTTATTGCTATTTTATATTTTGAAATAAAAATATAATTACACCATTTCATTTTTTCCTTTCCTCTCTTCAATTTATTCCTTGCTTTCTCTCTTATTTGTAACTCCTTTTTTATGGTGTTACATACACACACAGCTTAATATTTTAAAACAATTATTTGCTTACTTTATTTTATGAATATATGTGTGTAATGTCTAAGTATATGTATGTGCACTATGTGCATGCACATCAGAAGAGGCATTAGGCCATCCAAAACTGGAGTTACTGAGCCACCATATGGGTTCTGAGAACAAAACCCAGGTCCTCTAGAAGAGTAGCAGTTCTATAACTACTCAGCTGTCTCTTCAGCCCCACTGACATTAATTTTTATTTAAAAGTACAAATACAAAATACTAATAATTTGAATCCATTTTTGTATTACCACAATTCATCTTTCTTAAAATCTGAGGTTATCAGTTGGATTGTTTATGATTTATTCATATATTTAAAACATGAAAAACATTATAAATAGGCATTTACATGGATACATAGTTATAGGTATGTATCTTCTCACACAAACATATGAGAGCCACAATAAACTTACTGTGCTTATTCTCTCTCCTCTCCAACACATTTTTGTCTCTTTTTATTAAATTGATAACTTTGTACATATATCTAGTATATTCCAATTGCTCTCCATTCCTCTTTTATCAACTTTTCATACGTATCACCCCTTTCTTCTTGCTACTAGTCTCATTTCAAGATTCATGTCATTGGTTTTGTTTGGGATCCATTTAGTTTAACAGGACCATCTATACCGTTCTTGTGTTGGTACTACTCATTGGAATCTGATGGAATCATCCATGGATATACAATTGTAGATGAAGATCCTCACCTCCGTAAATTCACTAGTAGCAATCTTTCTGCTTCAGTGTAGGAACTGTTCTCCCACTTGCATTCACCTGTGTTCCTGTTGGTGAGCACATTCCTACGAAGAACCAGTGTGAGAATTCACAGTTAATGTGAGTTTATGATTGCAAATAACAGTCTCTTGCCTAGGAAGACTGTATTTTGCAGTCCTTTCCCTATATTCCAGCTTTTATATTCTTTCCTTCCTCTCTTACTCAATTTTCCCTCAGCCTTAGCAACGACGGTATACGTCTTATGTAGAGCAGAGTACTCATCCAACCATCACTACCATTTTTCATCAGAACTTTGAATATCCATAAATCTCTGAATTCACTGTCATTCACTGGAGAGAGATTTCTCTGACTGAGGCATAGAGTAACATTTGAACGTGAAAATAAACATAAATAGCTAAAGAAAATTTGATGCTGTGTCAATTTAGCCAAATAACAGTAGTAACTTCACAGCTAGAGCCTATGTCCTCCCAAGTGATGTGCTTTCGATAAGTTTACAGTCATAAATCTTTAGAGGAGCAGGCCTCACTGTCAATGCAAAAGTGGTTGGCTACATCCATAACTGTTGCACCCCTATTACACAGATGAGACTATCTTGTCTGGCAGGCAGACATTGTGGTTTGTTAGGTTTACAGGTAGGTAAGACTATTAATTTCCTTTCTTCCCTAGTAGCCTGCATAGTATGTTCTGTCAATGAATGAAATCCCTTCTTGCATATAAACCACATTTCATTATCCATTCATTGGCTGATGAATGTAGACCGATTCCCTGTCTTTCCTACTGTAAACAGAATGACAACAAACATAGATTGGTCGTAGGACTTCAATTACAGAACTATTCCTGTCCCCTTTAAGTACATTCTAATTTTATTCATGTTTTGTTGGGGGGGGGGTGTTGTTGTTCCTTGAACTCATGAGTATGTGTATGCTCTTTTGAAATCTGTGTGTTGATTTTCATTTAAGTTGTAATATGTGGAGACTATTACTATGGAATTGGTGTATTTTGGTGAGCAGATGTATTTTGTCCTGTTGTTTGGGTATTGTTTTTTAATGAGACCTAAGCATTTGTAGTTATATTGTTGGTTGTGTATTTTCTTGTTGTTGGATTTTTATTATTTATTTATTTATTTATTTATTTATTTATTTATTTATTTATTGTAACATGGTTGAACTGTAGCATAAGTTGGTTTGGGCTTTGCTATGTAGACCAGACTGTCCTCAAACTCACAGAGATCAGCCTGTTTCAGCCTCCCAAGTACTGGGATTAAAGGCATGCCTAGCTCCATTATGTCTTTTGATTATAGATTTTAGCCCACAGAACAGTCTAGTGGAGGTGACTGGGAAGTTTGGGGAAGTATCTATAAAACACTGCTTATGTGCTCTAGTCTCTTACCAGATCCATTGGTGCAGCTAACGCAACCTCAGTCATGATGGTGGACTAATAGCTTATATAGTCCCTATCATGTAGAGCTGAGAAAAGTCCATCCCTCACTATGGCATCCATATTGTTTGAGTACTGAGAACATAGAGAGGGTCCCAGGGAGGACAGAGCTGAGCTAAGCAGGGATTCAAGGCCCAGGCAAAGGATGGACATATTAAAGGGTGTTTGGTTGAAGAGAACAGAGATAAATAGGAAGACAGTCTCTTTCTGGGTACCAACTGCAGGGTTGGGATTCTGGAGGACATCCTGAAGTTTAGCACTAGTGACAAACCCGGGGTCTCAGTACCTGGGGAGGGTCTTAGGACTGAGGAGTAAGAACGAAAACAGGAAATGTCTCTGCTCTATGCAAACTGTTCATGGGCTAGGTACTTGGCAAGGCTCAGATTTATATTCTTATTTAATGTTAATTTGTATGAAATGTCATAAGTAATGTTCCATTGAAAATTTTTAATAGCTTGTAAAACCTAATATTAATGATTTGGTTTTATGAAAGATCATGTTAAGCTAAATTATTTCATAATTTGCTTTGGATAAAATGATAAAATGAAATAGAAATATTTTTCTTTAATCAACTTTACTAATTTATAGCAATTAAAATTGCCTTTCAAAAATTGACTTTTGCAGACTTCAAATTAAGGGCAAATTTATTTAAAACTACTATTAATGCGTAATAATATCTTGTTAGAAGTGTTTAAAATGACATACCTAAGCACAAATAATTAGCTATTACATTCAGTCATTGATTATATATTCTGGCAATATTCTTTGGATTACAAAATTTTAAAAACTGATAACCATTTTCTTGAGATATACCTCCATGGTAGAACATTTGAGTCAGATCGTATAAGGCAATTTGTTCCACCCACAGGATCCAACGGAAAAAAATCTATCTAACCAATCAAAGAAAACAATAGCAGAATAATCTTCATAGAAGTTAGAAAGCCCTTTAAAAGATTTTATTTGGTTATTTGGTAAATTAAATTCTATATTGTACTGAAATATGTTAATATTGTAGGATGACTGAATTAAGCGTATGACATTGCTTCATTTTATCCTGGGAGTTTTTAACTCTCACTTGACAGTAGTTTCTAAGAGGTGAGTTGATTGTGTGGTACTACTTACCTCTAAAATTTGCTACTTATCCTAGTAGTCATCCATTGCCTGACTCTGGTCATGCAACCACCATTCTCTTGTTTTTTTTTTTTTTTTTTCTTTTTTTTTAAAAGTCTAACTGTTTATAGTTCCGGATACCAGTGAGGCTGTGGAGATTAGCTTGAATACTATCACTGTGTGAATACAACAGCTCATAATTTATTCAACGGATAGACACTTAGGGTTCTTTCCATCATTTCATAATTATGATTCATGCAGCAATTTAAAAAAAGATGCCTATTGGAAATGTTCATGTTTTTCCTTTATAAATGAACACTATAGAGGCATTAATGAACCTCATGATAGTTCTACTTTTCATTCTTTTGAGTAACCTCCATGCTGCTTTTTTCAATGGTTATACTAATTTACATTCTATAGATTGTTTTATAGTATTGTCATTTCTTATTATTTTAAACTTTTTTATAATTTAAACCAATTTTCAAATTTAAATAAAATTTGATCATAGCCTTCACCTTTCCTCCTTTCTATTCACCCAACTTTATATCCTTTCTTAGAAAAGAAAGTAAAACCCAAAATAATAACATAACATTCAAAACCTAGGAAAGAAAATATAATATCACCCACAAAACCAACAACAAATGAGGTTGGAGAAGTAGCTTAGGGGTTGAGAGCACTTGCTTTTTTCCAGGATTCAAATCCCAGCATCCACATGGCAGCCCCCAACTGTAACTCCAGTTCCAGCGTTCCTGATACCTTCTTACAGACATACATGCGGGCAAAACACCAGTGCACATTAAAAAAAAAAAAAAAAAAAAAAAAAAAAAAAAAAAAAAAAAAAAAAAACAGAAACACATCAAATTGTAACCAAATAAATGCATGTATACACATATTTTAAAAAGAGAAAAAAAAAACAAGCAAGCAAAAACTGTGGAATCCAATAAATGCATGTATACACATATTTTAAAAGAGAAAAAAAAAAAACAAGCAAGCAAAAACTGTGGAATCCATTATTTGTTGGTCAACTACTCCTGAACATGCTGTCTGTCTTGGAGTGTTGCTAAGCCCATTGTCATTCCTTGGAGAAAACTTATTTTCCCTCTCCCAGCAGGTACAAATGACAGTTCAGATGTTAACCTTTACTCCAATGGCTAGGTTTAGGTTAGGTGTCATTCTTTCTTTAATTCGTTTTTTAATATGACAAAATAAAACATAATAAGGCAAAACAAAAGCAATCATATCAAAGTCGGACAAGACAGATTAACAGGAAAAGAGCCCAAAGGAGAGCAAACCAGTTAGAAACACACTCACATGTGCTCATGAAGCCCTTACAAAACACTAAAATGAATGCTCTACTATAAGGACATGGGGACTTGGCACAGACCCATGTAGGCCCTGTGCATGCTAATTGATTATCTGTTTGTTTGAGCTTTATTCATGTTGATTTAGAGTGCCTTGTTTTCCTGGTGTCTTCAACCCCTTTGGCGCTTGCATACTTTCTGCCTCTTCCATAGGGTAGAGTTCTGAGAGGGGGTATTTGATAGAGACATCCCATTTAGGGCTGAGTGGTTTGTCTTTGGTCTCTGTTTAATACCTGGCTGTGGATCTCTATATTTGTTCCCACCTGCTACAGGAGGAAGCTTCTCTGATGATGGTTGAATAAGGCACTGATCTATGAGTATAGCAGAATATCATTAGGATTCATTTTATCATGACATTTTTCTTTTTCTTTGTTTTTTTTTTTGGGGGGGAGTATTATTTTGCTTTACCCTAGGTCGCTGGGATACCTAGTTTCAAGTTCGTGGTCACACAATAAGTATTTGGTATTGGGCCGGGCAGTGGTGGTACACGCCTTTAAATCCAGCACTCGGGAGGCAGAGGCAGGCGGATCTCTGTGAGTTCGAGGCCAGCCTGGGCTACAGAGTGAGTTCCAGGAAAGGCACAAAGCTACACAGGGAAACCCTGTCTTGAAAAACAAAACAAACAAAAAAAAAGTATTTGGTATTGGTTCCATCTCATGGAGTGAGCATTAAGTCAGATCAAGTTTTGGTTGGTTACCTCCACAAGGTTTACATCATCATTGCCCTAGCAAATCTTTCAGGCAGTTCACCATTGTAGATAAAGGTTTTGTGGCTGCCTTCATGTTTATATATCCCTTGGATAGACTGCAGGGTACCTTTTGTGTAATAAAGACAGTAGAACTTAGGGAATAAGGCTCTATGTAGTCACCAGCTTGATATTTCCATGTTCAATGAATTATCTAGGTGTTGTGTTCAGGAATGGAGCCTTGCTGTTTGTATAGAGCAGCCTACAGTTATGGTAACAGTCTGTGTTGTTTGCATATTCCTGTAGGGTCCTTTCGGCCAACAACTCAATTAGTTGTAACACTGGATGCTTCATTTGGTGACAAGAAATGGTCAGTGGGTCTCTTTCTCTCCCATTGTTTGGCAATTTATTTTAGATTATCTTAATATATGTATATATTTTAGGGGGGTTCTACTGTATTGGGTTTCCATAGTACTTCTCAAATGCCTCTTAATTTTAGCTGTCTCTTCCTGTATCTCCTCCTACTACACCCTTTCACTTTCCCATGCTCACTTGATTATTTCATTCCAGAGCCACCACATACATTCATAAATATCTGTTCTATTTCTCTTTCCTAAGGAGATCTATCTGTTCCATCCAGTTCCTTAATTTATACCTACTCATTGTGTTTCTGTGCATTGCAGGTTGGTTATCATTGACTTAAAAGTTAACATCCACATGTAAGTGAGGACTTACCGATTTGTCTTTCTGGGTCTGAAATACCTCAGTCAGGATGATTTTATTTTTTACTTATATGCATTTGCCTGCAAATTTCAGGATGTCATTTTTATAATGGCTGAGTAATACTGCATTGTGTGAATGTACTCCATTTTCTTTATCCATTCCTCTGATCTAGGTTGTTCCTAATATCTGACTATTATGAATAGAGCAGCAATGGACATGGTTGAACAATTATCCTCATGGTAGGATAAAACAAGTTTTGGATATGCCCAAAAGTGGTATAGCAGGATCCTAAGTTAGACTAAATCTCATCTTCCACAGGAAACACCACACTGTTTTTCCGTACTGGCTACATGAGTTTGCACTACCAACAACAATGGAAGAGTGTTCTTTGTGCTGCACAGCCTTGTCAGCATGAGACATCACTTGTTTTCTTAACCATGCTGGCAGGTGTAAGATGGAATATCAAAATAGTTTGGATTTTCTTTTCGTTGATGGTTAAAGAAGCTAAAAATTTCTTAAACTATTTCTCTTCCATTTGAGTTTCCTCTGTTGAGAATTCTCTGTTTAGATCTGTACCCAATTTTTAATTGAACTATTTGTTTTCTTGATATCTAGTTTTTTGAATTACATATTTTGGATATTATACCTCTATTAGATGTGTAGGTCATAAAAATATTTTCCCATTCTGTGGGATGCTGATTTGTCTAAGTGACATTTTCCTTTTCCTTACAGAAGCCTTTCAGTTTCATGAAATTTCATTTATTAATTGTGGATCATAGATCTTACATCCTGTGTTAACGGCATCCTGTTCAGGAAGTCTTTTTCTGTGCCAATGAGTTCAATGCTATCTCCTACTTTCTTATATATCAGGTTCAGAGTATCTGGTTTTATGGTGAGTTCCTTAACCCATTTGTAGCTGAAGTTTGTGCAGGGTGCTTGGGATGGATCTATTTGGATTGCTCTACAAGCAGCCATCCAGTTACACCAGCAACATTTGTTGAAGATGTCGTCTTTTTTCTAGTGTGCAATTTTAGCTTCTTTATCAAAAAATCAGGTGCCCACAGGTGGAAACTGAAGTTTGCCTGTGTCCTGCAGCCACTCAGTCCCAAATAAACACACAGAAGCTTATTATTAATTACAAACTGTTTGGTCTATGGCTCATGCTTATTGTTAGCTAGTTATGACATTTTAAATTAACCCATTTCTATTAATCTATATTAATATTAATTAAATATTAATATAAATGAAAATATTAATCTATATTTTGCCATGTGGCCATGGCATTACTGACCTATTGGCATATTGTTTCTTGGGCAGCTGGATGGCAATCTCCTCTGGCCCCGCCTTTCTTCTTCCTGTATCTTTCTTGGATTTCCTGCCTGGCTGTTTACTATCTAGCCATAGGTCAAAGCAGCTTCTTTATTAACCAATGAAAGCAATACATATTCACAACATAGAGAAAGACCATCTTAAAGAAAGTGTTTGAAGATTATTATCTAATTTATATATACTATAATATATATATATATATGTCTTTGTGTACCTAAAAACAACTGATGTAACTATATTTGATTATCATAAACAATTATTAATCTGTATTTCTTAATGATATATTACGATTTTAAATGTGCTGCATAAAGATAATACCTTAAACAAGGTAGAAATATACATGTAGTATAACATAATTAACCTTAAATTTGTATCGATAAACCAAAATCCATACCAATGTAAAGTAATTTGAGATTAACAGTTGTTTTTGGATTAAAGTAGATTCAATAATCTAACTTTTTCTCATCATTTCTGTATCATATAAGTATGTGGATTTTGGATTGGGTCTTCAGTTCAATTCCATTGATCAACTTCTTGTGCCAATATGATTCTGTTTCATATTACTAGAGTTTTATAGTAAAACTTGAAATACCCCCAGCAGATCTTTTATTATTCAGGATTGTTTTAGGTATCCTGGTTTTTGTTTATTTGTTTGTTTTGTTTTACCCTATGATGCTGAGAGTTTCCTTTCAAAATCTGTAAAGAACTGTGTTGAAATTTTGGTGGGATTGCATTGAATTTGTAGATTGCTTTTCATAGGATGGCCATTTTTACTGATTCCTAAGAGTGGAAGATCTTTCCTTCTAATATCTTCTTCAGTTTCTTTCTTCAGTGACTTTAAGATTTTGTCATACGAAATTTCACTTGCTTAGTAAGAGATGCTCCAAGATATTTTATATTCTTTGATGATATTATGAAAGGTGTTTTTTTCCTGATTTCTTTCTCAGACCATCTGTAATTTGTATATGTTATGGAGGGGCTACAGATTTTTGTTAGTTAATTTTTTATCCAGCTGCTTTGATGAAAGAGTTTACCAGTTTAGGAGTTTCCTAGTACTGTGTTATTATGTGGTTTGTGTATTAAGGTAACTATGGCTTCATAAAATGGATTGTACAATGTTCCTTCTGTTTATATTTTGTGGAATAATTTGAGGAGCATTGGGATTACATCTTCTTTGAAATTCTGGAAGAATTCTGTGCTAATACCATCTGGCCTTGGGATATTTTTTTGGCTTGGAGAGTTCAATGACTTCTTCTATTTAACTAGGGGTTAGAGGTCTGTTTAAATTGCTTATCTGATCCTGATTTGAGTTTGGTGAGTCATACTTATAGAGATAATTACCCATTTCTTTTAGACTTCCCATTTTGGTGGTGGTGCATGTGTGTGTGCTTCCTTTCTTTTGATTTTGCTGGTCTGAGATTATTTTGTTTTCATGGTTGTAGTGAACCTCTTTCTTTTAGAGGGTAACTTCTAGGAACTTCTGTAGGGCTTAATTTGTAGATATATATTGCTTACATTTGGTTTTAACATGGAATGACTTATTTTTCCATCTATGATAACTGAGAGTTTGCTGAGTATAGTAGTACTTTCTGGCATTTGAGGTATTTTAGAGTTTACAGCAGGTCTGCACATGACTTTTTGGCTTTTAGAGTCTCCATTGAGAAGTCAAGCATAATTCAAATAAGTTTGCCTTTATATGTTACTTGGTCTTTTTCCCTTACAGCTTTTAACATTCTGGTATATTGATAGGCATCTTTTTCTTAAGTAACATAAATATTCTTCTATTATTTTGTTGAAAATATTTTCTGTGCCTTTATTTGTTTCTTTTTCTTCTTTTTCTATTCTACTTAGATGTGGTTTTCTTCTACTGATATATCTGTATGTTCCAATGCATCTTTAATGCCTGAGACTCTCTCTTGCACTTCTTACATTCTGTTGGTGAAGCTTGCTTCTGTGGTTTCTATTTGATTTCCTTGACTTTCATTTCCATACTTCCCCAACTCTGGGTTTTCTTTATTGATTCAGATTTGTTCCTTGGTTTCTGTTCCTCTCTGGTGTTTAGGACAGTGGTGGCTATGTGTTGCCTGTAGGAAAATTTTCTGCTTAGTCTTTTTCCTATGGAATGTTCTTGGTATTTGCATTGAGAATCAATTGACAATAAATATTTCTGCATTTTCTATTGTGCTCTACTCTCCTATGTGTCTGTTTTCACGCCAAAGACATGATATTTTGATTTCTATACCTTTGTCATAAATTTTAAAATCAGGTAATATAATTACATGATTTGTTTGTTTGTTTGTTTTTGATTGTTTACTCAAGTTTATATTGGCTACTTGGAGTGTCTTCTTATTTTATGTGAAATTAAGAACATATTTTTTCTATTTCTGTGGAAAATGTCATTTGAATTGTGATAGAAATTACATTGAATATGTACATAGTTTGGAACATTAAAAACTTTCCATAGTTTGGTGATGGAGAGATGGCTCAGTGGTAAAGAGCACTGGCTATTCTTCCAGAGGATTGGAGCTCAGTTCTTAGCACCCACACTGAAGTTCATAACCATGTGCTGCTGCAGTCCCACAGGACCTGATGCCCTCTTCCCATATGCAGACCAAACACCTATACATGTAAAATAAAGAAATGAATCTTAAAAATAAAATCTCCAAAGTTTAATTTTTGTAGTCATGAACAAGAATAATTTCATTTTGTTTGTATATGCCTCTATTTCCTTTTTACAAGCTTTTATATTTTTTTTTCAGTGTAACTGACCTAATTAACTTTATTCATAATTACTTTGTCTCTAATATGGTGTTATCTTGAATATTTGATAACATATGTAATATATTGAAATATTAATGGTATTGGAATCCTGTAGTATTTCTAAACACATATTAGTTTTAACTGTGTTGCTGGTGTGTGGGAGCCCGTTCTCGGGTTCCTCATGGCTTTACCCAGCAGGTCCACATAGAGGATGATTAGGACCACGGGCCTGAGTGCAGGTGTCTGAGATGGTCTGCACTTGGCTGTGCTGGGGGAGGAGGTCTTTTGCTCCACCCCTTGGCATCTCTATAAAAACCCTGGGGCAGAGACAGTTGGGGCCCGTTGGAAAAGGTTCCAGGCCCTCTGGAGGCTATCCTTTATTTTCTATCTGTTTATCTCCACAATATAAATCCTTCTATCTAACATTTCCTGCTGCTCACACTCAAGGAAACTCTGGGGAGCTGTGGGGTTGGTGGGTAAACGCCCCACACTGGTGCAGTTTTATGCGTAATTTACTTAAGATTGTATTTCCTGTATGCAAAGGAATTTTGTACTTTTTCCAACATGGAGACTTGGCTAGCAGTGTTCATCTCCAAACTAGTACTATGAGAGTCAGCCTTGTACTAGTGCAATTCTGAAGCCCATGGCTATGGGATGAAAACATGAAGAACCAAGGGATTTTGATCTGTAGGGACTCTGTGGCCATGGAATCCTGCCTGGTTTGGATATAGTGATCCGTGTGGAATGGAGAGATGAATTCACTTTCTTTCACCTAGGTAGATATCATATTTTTCTAAAATATGTTTCCCAGGATCAGATAGAATGGCCAGTGTAAATATATCCTCCCTATATTTGCCAACCTTCTTGTCAGTTCTCTGAACTGTGTCTATGTACTATGTCTCTCATCTGTATTATTTGGCTCTAGTGAAGGGATTTTAATATTAAGTAGTTAACTGACTGGTTTCCTTAAAGGAATGAGCTCTTGAGGGTCTTGGTTCTCCAGCTTTTTGAAGCCATTGCCTTTACCTCAACTTCATTATGTTTTTTTTTTTTTTTTGTCAAAATACCTCTCTACTATAGCATAGAAAGTTTAATGTTTTAGGTCATAAATATATAGCATCTACAGCAAAAAAGTAAAACTAGAGGACAAACTATAACTAATAATATAAGAATACATATAGATGCAGTATATTAATTGTATATCCAAAATGATTATTTGCTAGGTCTCTATATATATTGTTACAAACATTAATCAATGATATTTTGTAAAGTATCAATATATACACATTTAAATGATCTTAAGTGTATGTTCAATATATGTGAGTTATTATGCCAGTTTGTTGCAATAAGTATAAAAACTCTATGCTAATAATGGGTAGAACTGTTGAATGACTTTGTCTTCTGCATCCCAAGCTTGGAAAGAATTTATCAAGGAAGTGTATTAGTAGTCAGTAGATATCTTGTAGATTACAGAAGAAAACATACTATATTCAGCAAATTTATGTCAAGAAATGGCAGAAAAATGGCAAAATATGTCATTTTGTGATGACTTTGATTAATTTACAAACTAATAATTTTTGATTTGGCACACACAGATCTGAGTATTAGATATCAGGTATACACGAATCAAAATAATTCATAGACATTAAAAACCAATGAATGAACAAAACTGAAACAGAGAAAGAAACAAAGACATGCAACATGAGGGCCCAGGTCACCAGCCAACCTGTTGATTTTAGTACTAAAGGAGATAATTTTAGTACTAAAAAGGATAAGTACTAATGAGGATATAAGGCCTATCTTATATTTCAAATAACATGTCCAAAACCACTAGAAAACAGACACAACAGATCATCTGGAATGCACATAGACATGTAACTACATGATGATTTCATATCTTCTGTAGGATTCCACAGCTGCATTTTGAATGGTGTATCCTAATAATACTAAATACCCTTTTCCAGTATCATTGACATATAGCAATACATTGTGTTTAATGATAAAAACTGTATCTTTATAAAATAAAACGCAAATAGCTCTTTTATTAATATAATGAAAATGCAAGCTACCAAGACAAACAAAAGGCAAAAATTCTGATTATTAATGTTCTCAGTAGAAATAGAACTCAAAAGAAATGTACACACATGCATGTGTGTATGCATACTGGGTGTCCTTAAGTTGCTCTATTTTAAGTTTGTGTCACGAAAAGAAAAGTGGACTCTCAAAAGAGACAGATAAGAAGAGATTTATTTATAAACCTTTATACAGAACATTTTGTTTTTTTCCTTGAGAAATAAAAATACAGTAACTATTTCCTTCTTTTATCTTAGCAAAACTGTTATCAAATGTACCATCCACCTTGTTTTAAACAAATAAAATGCAAGAAAGTTGCTTTATCTGAAAATACATAGAATAAATATATTTTCTATCTCTGTCTTACATCCAAATCTTTTGCTCTTTTTCACAGTGAGAGTGTTGCAGAAGTGTGAATATCACTAGAGCAATTCTGACATTTGGTTGATAAGATTTGCATTAAAATATATTTACAGAAGTACTGTGTAGCTAGTGTATAGCTCTTCACAACCTTTATCATTTTCAAACACACGCAGTTGCTTCATGAATAAAACTTACTGAAATGTCTGCCAAGAAAAGCAATTCTGAAAAGGAGGGAAAATAAGTAAAGAATACTGTGAATAATTGGTTTCCTAGAGCTGAGATAAAGCAAAGAATCAGAGATGGCATAAAAAATCATGTTTTATTAACCTATATTTATTTTGCATAAAGTGTCATATGCAAATATGATCCATTAGTATGATCTTATTAGATAGCTATTATTTATGTATTTATGTAGGCATATAAAGCATTGGTGTTCCATAATTCTAATCTGTAAGTCTGCAAGAGCTAACTATAAGAATATTCCTGTCTCTGAGGTCTATTACATCTTCATTTTGAAAAGTGGTGAGACACACAGAAAAAATTTCCACTGCTATTGAGTTCCTTTATCTGTCAACAATCATAAAATATGGTACTTTGTGTTAACAAGGAATCAAGTTCTAGCTAATATGATAAGCTTTCATGTCTTAAATCAGGTAGTAGGAATTGTGTTCCTGATAAGTTTTGACTTCAAATTAAGCTATAAGACAATTTTTAGGGATTGAGCTTGTGGCTTTATATTTTTGCAGGACTGCTGATTTAACCCTTGGGTCATACTTGCTAGGCAGTGACTCCACACACATACCATATCCTCCACACTCTGTTTGCTTTGATACAGTCTAAGTTTCCTATGCTGCCTTTCCAATCACTGTGCAGGCCATAGATCCAATCATTCTCTGCATTTGTCATGTTCTTGTCCCATCTTCCCAGGATGTCATGGAGTCTAGCTTATAGTTTTAAAAAGCAATTAACTATTTCCACTAATAATAAATATTTTCATATTTGAATTACCATATGCTAATAGGAAAGTGTGTTATGAAACATTATTTTTAATCATTCCAAGTCATTTAAATTGACTTTACAATGAAATCTTTTGTTCACAAATACAGTGGAATATAACTTGTCAATACTGCCTGCGCATATCAAAAATTTGAAGTTAAGTGAAAACATAAATCAAACTCCTTTTTAAAAATATTTTTTGAGGAAAGAATAATTTTCAAGTGCTGAAACACATATTTCTTTAATAAAACCGCTCAAAATTTAACACATGAAATTAAACAAATAATGTTATAAACTGCAGGAGCAGAGAAAATTAGTAACAGAATTGGATGCTCTGCCAGGAATTCCCATAGAAACACCCATTTACTAACAGTCCACACAGCATTAAACTAACTTCATAAAACTAAAGAAAGATGACAGACTACTGTGTGTGGCGTCAGCATAATTATGATAAAAGATAGCTTGTAAAAGACAGGAAGAAATATGTTACCATTGTACTCCACTCTGCAACTCCAGAAGTGTGGAGTTACTCTAAGAATTAAGTCCAGGCCTTAACGTTGTAATCAAGTGCTGAGATAATTTTGCCTTTCAGAAAGAAAACTGCAAAGTGAGCCACTTAGGCTGCCATGAGGCAGTTGGTTGATTATCTCTGTCATCTTTCTCCAAAGATTTGAAAAGAAATGAATTCTTCTGAAGTCCTGTGAAGCCAGGATGGTAGAAAACAACAACAACAACAAAAATAAAGAAGAAAGAAAGATATAACCAGTGTTGGTAATGAGCAAAGATTGAATTTTAGAAAACCAAAACCAACAGTATAGTAAGATTTTTCACCATAGTCAATGGATGTAATTTGATACAACTTTATTAATTTAATTAAGTCCATTTTGCATTTATTAGTTCTATGTTTTATAGATTCATAATCCATAAGAACAGATGACATGAATATGGAAACAAAATGGCCTAGAGAACAAGTTGGTTAATGAAAAAGTGAAGAGTATTGGACAGAGTCAGTGGAATATGGGAGGGATGTGCTCAAAGTGCATCATATAATAAATAATGCCCTCTGGGAGGTGTAAGAAATGCTGAGAGTGAGACTGTGAAGCAATCCAGTAAGCAGGATTCATTCACAGCTTCTGTTTCAGCTCCTGATTCTGGGATCCTGCCTTGAATTCCTGTCCCCACTTCCTTTCATGCTGGTCAGTAAATTGAAATGAACCCTTTTTCTCTCCAAGTGACCTTTGTTCATGATGTTTCCTACAGCAACAGACAGCAACCTAGAACACCATTGTTGTAGTCTACTACCATTTATACTTAAGATAACTTAGAATATGAAGGAGAAGGAATATAAATTTTGTGATACTAATTCTATACATGGGCTGGTGAGATTGCTCAACACTTAAGAACAATTGATGTTCTTAAGGAGGACCTGGTTTTGATTCCCAGTACCCAGATAGTGACTCACAACCACCCAAACTACAGTTCCAGGTGATCTGATACCATCTCTCATCTCTGCGCTATACATCTGTCCTGCAAAGACCATAGAAGCAAGCAAATCACCCATCACATAAAATGAAACAAAAATATTCAACTTTGAAATTATTTTTATTAATCTACTAGCTGAATAAAATGTATATGGAATGGCTTACTGCCTTATGCATACAAAGAAATTTAGTCTCCAAAGAGACTAAAAGATTATTGAAGGGTGCAAAAGAAGGTGTTCTAATGAACTGGCCTTTGGAATTAGTGAATTCTAGGTTTGAATCTTGCTCTTAAAAATGCTAAATTTGTGATTTTAAATAGCTTACTTAGGCTTTCTCAACTTCATTACTAATAAAGTGAACAATATCTTTTGATCATCTGTCATGAAGATGCACATGTGACATGCAATAGACATATATGAGCGACAACATATTCATGCAACTCCTATATACCCAGGACACAGGGACTCAAAATCCAAATGCATTTGTCTCACAAAGCACCTTTGACTATATCTGTTTCTCAAAGTGAATTTCCTTTTATAATGGATGTTATTGTGAACTTATAAAAATAGGCTAGGATTCGTCAAAATGCAAAGCCAAACACAAATAAGTTAATGTCAAGATGCCAGAAAACAGGCCTGAATGAGGGTATCATGAGCATTCCTTCACCTCTTTGTATATATTCTGTTATTTCATCTCAAGTATTTTTGCCTGGCCATTAAGGTTGAACTGAAGTGTTCACACTGATACACACATTGAGTGATCAACACACATGTCAATACTTATTGCAGTCCTCTGCTGGAGAAGCACGAAGATGTATTCTGCTTTCTCAAAGAGAATCTGTCTTCCTTACTTTGCAGCCTGTTCTGTTAGCACAGGAATACCACATTTTAGTCATAACTCATGGTGACACTGACAGTGAAAACTGTAAAAAAGAAGACACACAAAAGCCACATTCTATGGAAAGTAGACTTGTAACAACTTCAGTAAATTAACTTTCCTGAATTTTCAAGAATGAGTTTCCCTTTTCTATTTTTTTCTTATATTCACATTACAATTCAGGAACAATTTTTCTGTCATATTCACTGTCAGGCAAAAAATAAAAATTGCTCCTACTTTCTTAAAGTGCAGAAGTCCTTAGTGACAGATTCTTGTATGAATCACCCTGTCAGTGGTTTCCTGACTCCCCTCTTGGAATTGGATTAGGCTACCAAGTGCTGCTAAAAAAGTTTTGAAAGTTTTCCTATTAATTATTCTTTGTTTCTCAGATATACAATTCCAAATAAATGCTAATAACATTAATGTAACAACCTCCTAATTTACCAAATATTTATAGAGAAAACATACGAAGTTAGATTTCATAAAATGTAATGCTTTTAAATACTTAAATGATTTTCCCTGAAGCCTGCAATACCATTTTGTAAAATGGTGTTTCTATCACTTTGTCAGCTATTAGAGTTTAGGACTTCTTAGTTTATTAGTAATACAAATGTTATGACTGAATTAGAGAAGCTTCCCTAATCACTGAAAGGTCTTTGAAAGCTCCAAAGTAATTATATCTTATAATTATCAGAAAGTAAAGTTCTCCAATCACTTCCACTGTCAAGCATTTACTGGTTCTCAGCCTGCAGCAATATGTGGATGAGATTAGCTTCTAATTATAGGGATGGAAAATAATTAAGGTGAAATAAAATTTTCATTTTAACTTGCATATGCTATTTGAAATAAGGAAGTTTTCTGCCTTTATGAAATGTTACAGAAGTCTTGGGGATCAAATTGTTATTGTACTTTCAGAATCAATGGTAGTGGGGGTGAACAGCTTTCTTTCATTTATCTTGCAAAATAAGGAAATATTCAGAATACTTATACTGTAAAGAGTGGTTTAGTTTTATTATGCTAACTAGTTTATTGAACTGATTGAATTAAGAAGATGCATAGACTGGCAAATAAGCAAACATTAGTTTTAATGAATAGGTAATTATAAAATTGTTAAGACTGACTTATATCATATTTTGTTTTGAATTATCCACTTACAAATTCTAATATCCAGAAAGCAATAATCCAGAAAAATGTTTGACAAAATGCCTTCCGTTTAATACAAGCTGTACTGATAAAAATCAATATTAGATTTCTTAAAAGTATAAGCGTATTTTGAAAATACCATCCCAGCCACAAAACCTTTGACTTACAATTTAGCCTACATTAAAGATATACTAGTGGAATCATGGGACAGAAGTTCTGGAAGTATCCAACAAACATCTGATTTGACTTAAGGACCAATCCGTGAGATGAAACCCATACCCCACACTGCTTGGGTGATTAAGAACCAGAAACTAGATAGCCCAGAGACCTAGTATATAACCCAACACTATTGGTCTTTAAAAGTATTGATAAAATGACTCCTAAGTGAATCTGCTATAATCATAGATCAGGGCCTTATCTAGTTGTCATGAGAGAAACTTCCTTCTGCAGCAGATGGGAACAGAGGCAGAGACTCCCAGCCAGACATTACTTGAAAAGAGAATCCTTTGAACACACAGCTCTAAATGGAATGTCTCCATTAAATTCCTCCTCAGAGAGTTCAGGGAACCCCATGGAAGAGGAGGCAGAAAGAGTGTAAGAGCTAGTGGGGATGGAAGACACCAGGAGTACAAGTCCCAGTGGATCAAATAACCAAGGTTCATATGGACTCACGGACTGAAGAACAGCTCCTATCTGGGTCTATACCAGATCCTTTCATACATTACCTATTTCAACTGTGTGTGTGAGCAAGCAGGTCTCTGATTCTTTTGCCTGCTCTTGGAACTCTTTTCTTTCTGTTGGTTTGTCTCCAGGTGTTTGGATCACTGTGTGGTCTATAGCAGAGTTGTCTAGAAGTGCCTTTGCTGTTCATGATCTACCTAGTTCACTGTCTAACTTTATGTGCTTGTCAAAATTCAGCAGGATAAAGACATAACCAATTAGGATTAGAGATTATCAAATTCCCAACTGTCTTATGCAAGATTTTCTTCATGACTTCCCATACCTTCTTGAATTCTGTCTTGTTCTCCCTCCATTTTCTTGTCCTCCTCACCCTTTGATATCTCTTGCCTTTGTCTTGGAACCAGACTCTTATCATTAAAGTTCTTAAGCTGCTAACTGCTGTAATTTCCAGTAGGCTCAGTCATATAAACCATCTCAAAGCCCTGCTCCTGCATATACTCTACAAAATTAGTGGAGCACCTGTCCTTGGTTCTCACTACTGGTATAGTACATGGACTCCTTCATAATGTAGTACAGGTCTCTTTTACTTCAGATACATACTCTGGCAGGGAAATCATCTCCTCTCCAGACTGAGAGGTGTGGCTGCATGGCAGTTCACAGATGCTTCACTGGATTGTGACTCATAGAGAATGGCTCATAGGATTTTATCAGTTATATTTGTCTAATGCCAGCAGAGAGAAGAACTCAAGGTACTTCTTTACAATGCTTTTGTGGATGACTTCCAAAATCCTACTTTGCTGGAGCATTTAATTTTCTGGAAATTTTTAGGGACAGATCTTCAGAGTTAACCATATCATGTAATACACATGATATTCCACATCTTTATTCTCAGACTTTTCTTTATTATGTTTACTTCCTCTTCTTTCTCATGATTCTCTTCCTCTACTTTGTTCCTCCTCCAAAGAGAAAACATAAACTGTGTGTGATTCATTTCTACTTCCTCAACCCACCTCTACAAATTCGATCTGGTCTTTTTCGAGGTGGAGGACAAAATTGCTCTGATATTCTATCTAGTGTGCCCACTCTGGTCTTCAAGTATATTGAAAAGTCAACTAGTATAATACTGTCAGGAGTATTGCTCATCATCATCATCATCACGCTTTGTAATCATAATCATTTTCTCTACCACCAGAAAGGAGAGATAAAATTGCACAATACTCTCCAATCATGATGAAGTCTCTTCCAACTTAGAGGGCTCCAGGCTTGATTTAGTGGCAGATTCGACAATGGTTCCCCCATTAGTTATGAGGTCAGCTATAGTGTAACAGTACCCATGTCCATCAAAGGGTATGCTCTTAAGTTGGAAGTAGTATCAGCATTCAGCTTTTGCCACTGTCCAATTTGGACATCGCTGTTTTGCTCTCATAGTGGATATTGACTAAGGAATCAGAAACATTAGAGATCAACTCCCAAAGGAAATTTTATATGTTAGAATAGAAATTATCCATGATGAGAGATATGAGTTTCCAAAATTCTTAGAGAGAGGCAGAGTCTTGATCTTCCTCTACAGGCATCTTGGCTGGAAGTAGATGAAGCAAAAGACAGCAGCAGGGACGTGGACTGTGACAGACTTGCATGGAACACCTGGGCTGCAGGAGGATGACTCAAAATCGTTTTTTGTTTACAGTTATCATTTGTCACTGTTCTTATACAGCAATGTTCAATTTACATTTTCATTTACAGTAATAATTCCATCAATGGATAAAATATGAAAATATGTGATATTTTGCAAACATTTACCAGATTACCTATTGGAACAATAGTTAAAGACCTTAGCCAGAGTTTACCATCTGTCAGTTTCTTCTTCTAAGTGTGTAAACCTGAAAGTTTAGTCATTGAAACTGTCATCCAGAATTGTAACAAATATGTCAGATAGTTTGGAATAATCAACAGATACTTGGACTCACAACTTATGGTATGGTTTCATTGTTAATACTTAAGTGTCTCCAGCAGACTCATAGTTGTGAAATTAACTGCACTTAAAAGACAGAATTTTGCATCTTCTACTTTTCAGACATGAATAGTATTTACAAACTTCTTTCTTTTCTGTCTTGAGTTGTGAAAATAATTGCATCATAATCTAGAAAATTCAGATTTGTTTTAAAATATATTTCAGTGAAGCTTCCCTATTCAGTGGAGTCAGATTAATATGCTTAAGGAAGACTACTGGCTCTCTCTATGTAGTCTCAGTTCTACCTCCTGAAGATACTATGTTATTATTTTATTAACAATAAGAAATTGTAATTTCTTCATGTTTTCAGGCAGATATTAATAATGAAAGCAGCACTGAGAAATGCTATTCAAGAAACACGTGAAATTATGAAATTGAAGTAACTGACAGTATTCACATCAGAAAACTTATTATGAAACAGTAAATTTCCTAGTAACAAAGCACAATTTTTCAGAATGGTAAAAAGATATATGTTTGCTGATCAAGTATAGAATAAAACTCTTTTAAAACTACTGAAGGATAGGAAGTATACTGCATGTTCAATTGTAAAACTAAGTACAGGCATTATTGCAATTTAGATAAAGGTTTTCTCATATGCAAATGACTTTTGTTATACCACACACAGTTGAAGCATAATCAGAAGTAATGAGTATATATCTTAATTTTTGTTAAGATCTATAATATGGAGGGGTTTGGTCCTACCTCAACTGAATGTACCAGGCTTTGCTGACTCCCCTGGGAGGTCTTACCCATTCGGAGGAGGGAATGGGAGGTAGGTAAGGGGGGAAAGGCTAGAGGGAGCAGAAGGAGGGAAGAGAGGGGGATCTGTTTTTGATATGTAAAATGAGTAAAAAAAATCCCTAAATAAATAAATAAATAATAATAGAACAGCAATGAAAAAAAGATCTACAATATAATCAATACCTGCCAAAACTTCTGATTTTCTTTAACATACACTAACAGATTGTTTAAACTAGTTAGTTTTTCTTCCCATGTAAATTAATTATATGAGTGAACTGACTGGAAACAGAAGATTAAATACACACAGACAGAAAGACACGCTAGTGGTGTCATAATGACCAACAATAACTTATCACCCGGTAACATACAGTGTGGAAGAGTCATTCCTGATAAAATTGCAGACAAAATTAATTTCTTCTTTTCTACTCATAATGATTTCTAGGAAGCTCATATGTGATTTTTGTAATTTTATATCTAATTTTGATTTTTCTATTTTTCCTGTCAAATGTTTAACAGTGCTCAGGAATAAATCTTGATTTTTTTTCAAAATATCTTTACAACTTTATCTATCTATCTATCTATCTATCTATCTATCTATCTATCTATCTACCTATCTATCTTGATATTTTTGAGACAGGGTTTCTCTGTGTTGTTTTGGTGTCAGTCCTGGACACCAGGCTGGCCTCAAACTCACAGAGATCTGCCTGGCTCTGTCTCCTAAGTGCTGGAATTAAAGGTGTACACCACCACTGCATGGCACAACTTTATTTTATATAGTACTTTGAGGTTGCTGTGATTTAGTAGCCCATTAATTTCTCAGATAATTTATTTTGAAAATGAAATGAAAATAGGTTGTAATTATACCTCAGCGAGTGAATGCCTACCACAGACTTGAGTTAAATCCCCATCACAGAAGTAAAGAAAGAAGGACAGTGTGAAACCTGAACATTGCAAGGAGAAAGACCAAATCTCTGGTTGTCTAATCAAAGCAAGCTTTATCTTAGAGTTGCACCCAGGGTTGGTCAGCCAGCTCTCATTCTAAGATTGGATTTTAGAGAGCAGCCCCTGATATGAAGAAAAGGTTTTTTATATAGCTCAGGGGCAGAGGGTTTCCAAGTGGAGGATTTGGTGGGCAAAATAAACAGGGTTATAGGAGCAGGACATAAACATAGCAAAGTTAGTCATAATAACCTTCTGAAACAAATATATGATTGCCATTCCTGGAATAGACAGAACAGAACCATTTGTAGTTAAAGTTATAGGTGGGACATAGTTCAATCCTTAAGAAACAAAGGTTTCATCACAAACAGGAATGAACCTTGTTTGTCTTTACTGTAAGATGACTTTCAAGCATAAGCTGGAGACAGGCTGGTTCTTGAACAGAATTCCATAGATAGACAGAAACAGAAACTAGGTGATTTCTTGATTTTATGCTGCTGTGTTGATACCACATAAAATTGGAGAGACTTTTCATTTGAATTATCATATAACTTTTCTGGATTCCAAAGTTTGCACATCAATTATTTCTTGAAGCATTTTCTCAGCCTCTATTTTACTTTTGTTACTGCACTAGACTCTGTTTGTTTCCTGCTATACTTCTGTGTGTGGCAGACTTTCCCTGGAGAGATGCACAACACACACACTCACATACACACACACACACACACACACACACACACACACACACACACACACACACAGTACTGCACAAAGGAAATGCACACATATCAAAGTAACAATTGAACCAATGTCCAAGTTGGTGACCAATGAGTTTAATTGGGCTTCCTAACAGCATTGTGGGTGAGGAGTAACTTAAAAGATGAGTGATAACTCAAAAAAGCAGCTGCATCAAGGGAAATCCCACTCCAACATGGGTGACAACTCACAAAAGCTGTATCCCTAGCACTCTCTGACCAGATTTGAGAAATAACCAAAATCCCAGAATCTCTTCTCTGCTTGCTGGCTGGCCAGACTACCCTCCTTCAGCAGTTGTTTGTCCTTTAATACTGCTGCAAGGGGCACTAGAAAATCCTCAAAGTTTCTGGTTTTTTATTTCATTTTACTTTATTTCTATCATCATCTTGATATAGTACAAATTCTTATCCTAATAGTGAAAATTTTCACTGATGCTTGCCCAGTGACTGAGTAAAACCAAAACTTACTATAAGCCACAGTCTTCCTAGGGTCCCCCCTGCTATGTAGCCTCCCTGGATCTGTGGGTTGCAGTCTGATTGTTCTTTGCTTTATATCTAGTATCCACTTATGAGTGAGTACATACCATGTTTGTCTTTCTGGGTTTGGGTTACCTCATTCGGGATGATATTTTCTAGTTCCATCCATTTGCCTGCAAATTTCATGCTGTCATTGTTTTTCTCTGCTGAGTAGTACTCCATTGTGTATATGTACCACATTTCATTTATCCATTCTTCAGTTGACAGGCATCTAGGTTGTTTCTAGGTTCTGGCTATGACAAATAGTGCTGCTATGAACATAGTTGAGCATGTGTCCTTGTGGTATGAATCAGCATTCCTTGGGTATATGCCCAAGAGTGATATCTTTGAGTCTTGCAGTAGATTGATTCCAAATTTTCTGAGAAACTGCCATACCAATTTCCAAAGCAGCTGTAAAGTTTGCATTCCCACTAGCAGTGGAGGAGAGTTCCCTTTGCTCCGCATCCTCTCTAAAATAGACTTTCATTAATGTTTTTGATCATAGCCATCCTGACAGATATAAGGTGGTATATCATTCATTTTGATTTGTGTTTCTCTGATGACTAAGGATTTCCTTAACTGTCTTTCAGCCATTTAAGATTCTTCTTTTGAGAATTCTCTGTTTAGCTCTGTAGCCCATTTTTTAATTGGATTGTTCAGTATTTTGATGTCTAGTTTCTTGAGTTCTTTATATACTTTGGAGATCAGTCCTCTGTCACATGTAGGGTTGGTGAAGGTCTTTTCATATTCTGTAGGCTGCCTTTTTGTCTTATTGACCATGTCTTTTGCCCTACAAAAAAACTGAAGCTTCTCAGTTTCAAGAGGTCCCATTTATTAATTGTTGCTCTCAGTGTCTGTGCTACTGGTGTTATATTTAGGAAGTGGTCTCCTGTGCCATTGCATTCAAGAGTACTTCCTACTTTCTCTTCTATAAAGTTCAGTGTAACTGGATTTATGTTGAGGTCTTTGATCCAACTGGACTTGAGTTTTGTACATGGTGACAGACATGGATCTATTTGTAATCTTTTACATGTTGACATCCAGTCATGCTAGCACCATTTGTTGAAGATACTTTCTTTTTTCTGTTGTATAGTTTTGGCTTCTTTGTCAAAAATCAGGTGTTCATATGTATGTGGATTAATGTCAGGTTCTTCAAAAAGAAACAAACTAACCCAGGAGGAATAGATGCCAGGAGATAATCAAATTGAGGGCTGAAATCAATGAAATAGAAACAAAGAGAACAACACAAAGAATCAATGAAACAAAGAGTTGGTTCTTCGAAAAAAAATCAACAAGATGGACAAACTCCTAGCCAAATTAACCACAAGGCAAAGAGAGAGCACCCAAATTAACAAAATCAGAAACAAAAAGGGAAACATAACAACAGACAACAAGGAAATCCAGAGAATCTTCAGGTCATATTTCAAAAACCTGTACTCCACAAAATTGGAAAATCTGAAAGAAATGAATAATTTTCTGGATAGATACCACATAGCAAAGTTAAATCAAGACTAAATAAACTGTTTAAATATACCAATAGCCCCTAAAGAAATACAAACAGTTATTAAAGTCTCCCAACCAAAAAAAGCCCAGGAGCAGATGGTTTCAGTGCAGAATTCTACCAGATTTTCAAAAAAGAGCTAATTCCAATACTCTTCAAATTGTTCCACACAATAGAAACAGAAGGAACATTACCAAACTCTTTTTTATGAAGCTACAGTAACCCTGATACCCAAACCACACAAAGATGCAACAAAGAAAGAGAATTACAGGCCAATCTCCCTCATGAAAGTTGATGCAAAAACACTCAACAAAATATTGGCAAACCGAATCCAAGAACACATAAAAAAAAAATTATCCACCATGACTAAGTAAGTTTCATTCAAAGAATGCAAGGATGGTTCAACATATGAAAATCTGTCAATGTAGTACACCATATAAACAAAGTGAAAGAAAAAACACACATGATCATCTCATTAGATGCTGAAAAAGCCTTTGGAAAATCCAACACCCCTTCATGATAAAGGTCTTAGAGAGATCAGGAATACAAGGAACATACCTACACATAATAAAGGCAGTTTCTGTTCTTATAGACTTGTGACCTTTCCTTTGAGTCTCAAGAGCCTCCTGAAAAAAAATATTTCATTGGTCATATATCAACTCCAGACCTATTATATTCATGTTACTTCTCTGGTTTTATCTCAACAGAATTTATCATAAATAACTGTTTCATTAAGGACACCAACTGGGTTCATTCTGTGGGATGTATTTCTATGTGCTGTGAATATGTGTTGCTCTGATTGGTTGGTAAATAAAACTGCATTGGCCTATGGCAAGGCAGCTTACAGGAAGGTAGAAATCCAAGCAGATAGATAGGAAGAGAAAGGAGAGACAGGGAGATACCAACCACCATGGAAGTAACAACATGCTAGCCGACTGGTAAGCCACGGAACATGTGGCAAAATAAATGCATGAGGGACCATGTGTCCAGGTGGTACTGGAGAAACCTTTTGACTACATTTGGCATCCAAAATGGGGCAAGAATTTCCATCTAAAACCCAGAGAGAATTTAATAAGAGATTCTAAAACAGAGCTAAAAACAGTTTCCTGTTTGTGTCTCTCAGGCAAGCTGCAGTCTGCAGGCTTGAGCTACAGTATGGCAAGTTTGTGGCATGTGGCTTGACCTATAACACTGCAGATTCCCACCACAGTACACAGAGACATCTTCAAGCAATGCAGTAATATGGTTTAATCATCTAGGACCCCCTTAAAGGTCTCCAAAGACACCATGGACCAGATGATCCATCATCCAAGAACAGCTTCAAGGCAACTGGCTCAGGCAATGCAGCTTCACATACTATTACAGTAAGGACTTGATCATAATTCATAATTTTCTCAGGATCCTCATAGGATTGCCAGTGCCCTCAACCAGCAGGGAGTAATATGAGAAGCTATGACCAAATTTAAAAAAAAAAATTTAAAAATGTTTATTTTTATTTAAAGGTAGTTGATTGTAAATGCAATCTCTTTCTAAAGAAGGAAAGGGTATATAGATATGGTAGGATAAATGGGTAGATTAAACTTTAGACTCACAAATATAGGATAGATGATAAAATATTTTCTTTAATTTTGCCAAATACAAATAGACTAGATATTGTAACTATAATCCTTGCTTGATAACTGTTTGTTATATATAATTTTACTATATTAAAGCTAAAACTTTCCTTTTTGATTAGATAGAAAACGGGGAAATGCTGGGTGGTGTCCTTCTGCATGCTATGACTATATGTTGCTCCCATTGGTTAATAAATAAGTTGATTTGTCCTATGGCAAGGCAGCTTATAGGCAGGCAGGAAATCCAAGAGAGAGAGGAAGAAGAAAGTCAGAGGTAGAAGAGATGCCAGCCTGCTGCCCAAGGAACAACATGCCAGCAGACCAGTAAAGTCACAGAACATGTGGCAGACATAGATTAATAGAAAAGGATTAATTTAAGATATAAGAACTAGCAAGAAGCTTGAGCCATAGGCTATGGCCATAAGTTTGTAAATAATATTAAGCCTCTGGGTGATTACTTTATAAGTGGGCTGCAGGACCAAGGGGCCAGCTGGGACCCAGAAAAAATTTTCAACTACAGGTTCAGGTCAGTGGAAAGTATCATATGGAGAATAAAGGGGGCTTTAGGGAGGGAGTGAAGATAGGCAGAGAGACAGAGAGGGAAACTGGAGCATTTCTTCCTTTCTTCTTGAGTTCCTGGAATAAGGTGAATGCCTGGGCTATGAAATGCATACTAATGGACTCTCTCTTGCAGTTTTTTTCCCTCTCTAATGTCTTCCTAACATTTGCTCTGCTCCCTGGGTCATCCCCTGCTTCCTGACACAAATAGCTCTTGAATTCCTTGTCTTTGCATTTTGGACGTACAACCCTCATACAGTAGAGCCTTCCTCCCCATTTGCAGTTTCATATTCTGAGTTTTTAGCTAACCATGTTCCACTGCAACCAGAAAATATTCTGTAGAATATTCCAGAAATAAACAATGTATTTAAATATCATGTCTCCTAAAATGTGAAGATATTTAGTAGCTGTCTTCATTAGCAAATCACCTATTGCATACTGACAGTGCAGAGCTCAAGTAGCTTCGATTTTATAATGGCTTCCAAACACAAGAATTTTGACTCTTAATTTGAATGTACTAAGGAGAAGTCCAAAATACACTCTTTAAGTGAAAATTATTGAAGTAAAGAAAGGAGGAAAAATATATGTTGAAGTCATTAAGAATTTGCATAAAAACAAATTTCCTTACTATAAAAAGTGGAACAAAAAATACTTACTAGCACTCAAACTACCAAAGGTACAGCCACAGTGCATAGTTAGCACTCACTTAAGATGGAAAAGGCATTACATTTAGGAGGTGGAAGGTGAGAAGAGAAGATGGAATGACAATATTTTGCATCAGAAATTGTATAAAAAACCCTATGCAAAATCTTTAGCATGGTATACTAGTTGCTTGTCTTCTTACTGCAACAGAATACTATGCAAAAGCTGGTAATCCCAAAGATGGGAGGCAAAAGACCACCTACCTAAATCATCAATGATCAAATTAACTAAAGCAAGTAATTAAAGCAAGCTTTTTTATGCATGTACATGGGCTGCCTCTTCCTAAGGTGGGGTTCAAGAAGTCAGTATCAGATATAATAGAAGGCTTTTATAGCTCAATAATAGGTCACTTGGAAATTGAGGAAAAGAGGTGGAGTTACAGGAGCAGAACCCAGTAGGTAGTCATAACAAGGTAGTCATAGGAGGTCATATAATTTTTTGAAACAAAGGTAGAGTTGTAAGAGGGTTATAAACACCTTTTTGAAAAAAAGATATGATTTTCATTTGTGTAAGAGGAAGTACAGAAGCATTTATAGTTCATTTTAGAGGTGAAGCATAGCCCAATACATAAAAAACAGAGATTTAATCATAAACAGGAATGAACCTAATTTGTCTTTACTATAGATGGCCTTTAGGCCCAAGATGGAGGTAGGTTGGTTCTTCCTTCTCCCCTTTTCTTGTGTGTCACTGTCAAGTCTTTGGTAGGGTCTTAGCATTCTATATTTGAGGAAAACCAAAAAGCATCAAAAGATTCATTACTCATTCCTAAATAATATCTGTTTGGTTATAATAGGTAGAACAAGTATTTTGAGGCTATATAATCTTGGTATCCCAATAGGTACTATAGGTAGCCATTTTTCTCCCTTTGTCAGGGAGTTTTCTTGGACCAAATATTCTAACCCTTTGTTAAGGACAAGGGGCAATGTATTCTTCTCTGTAACTACTTCCTGTTGAAATTAGGGAGGCTTTTTCAGGGCCCAGAAAGGTTTGAGTATTAGCCAAAGGCCAGGAGGCAGTTTGGGCAGTGGGGTATTGATCAGACTCATCTGCTTTTCTGCCTCAGCTGAGAAGATGCATGGAAAAATCAATTTAACTGACTGTAGCTAGAGTTTTTCTCTCTGGGTCCCCCCAAACCCCAGCAGTCCTGTATCCCACTTATAAAATAAACATATAGATGCTTATATTATTTAAACTGCTCGGCCATTAGCTCAGGCCTACCATTGTCTAGCTCTTACTCTTATACTCAGCCCATTTCTGTTAATCTATATGTAGCCACATATTCTGTGGCTTTACCTGCTGCCTTTACATGGTGCTCTCTTGCGACAGGCTGTTGTCTTCTCCTCTCTGAAGCCTGCCACGACCATACAGTTTGTAAGCAATACAAGTCTTTGTGTGTTTTCTTTGTTGGGTCTGAGCAGCAGCGGGACTGGTGGGTGAGAGAGATTTGTCCTGACCATAGGCCAGGCAGGACCAGAAAAACTCTAGCTACAAATGGCACCCAATGGGTTGGCAAGAGTTTCCACATAAAACCTAAGAAAAAAGATTCTAAAATGGAGGTAAAAACAGCTTACTAGTTGTCTCTCTTAAGTTAATGGCAGCCTGCGGGGTTGAACTACTATGGCATGTGTGTTTGACTGGTAGTATGGCGGGAATGAGGTACATTACGCTGCTGTGTGATGGATTTAGTCTTTGCTAGTACAAAAACAAAAAGGAGGTTTCTGGGCTACACACTGCTTTGATAGAAGCATAGACCCACTATTTCTGAGAGTTGATGGCTCCCAGAGCTGTCGGTAAATGTACTACCACCATGTTGAGAAGTTGAGGTGGGTGGAGCCACAAGCCACCAGCCACAGCCACCATTTTGGTCTTACAAATGCTGCAGTTTAAAGCAATAGATTCATAATAAGACAGATTCAGGTAGAACAAGACTTTAAATGCTTTACAATGTGTGTAAAAATGTACATAGGCTTAAAAGAGAATATATATATATGTATATATATATATATAGTTATAGTTATACATAGTTATACAAACAAATAGATAGTTTTAAAAAATAAAGTCTGTAAAGAGACAGTAAAGGTAATATAAAAAATAAGCCACGTAAAGATGGATATTACACAGAGACTCTGGATTGTGTTGTCTTTGGGACTTTTAATTGCAGAAAAACATTTGATCATAAAAGCTGTTGAGTTAAGCCAATATGTATATTTTAAAGATACCTTGACTTCAAAATTTGGATGCAAGGATATGTTGCTTTGGAAAGGAGGCTCTGCTTTTTTTTTTTTTTTTTTTTTTCCACAGAAAGCCAGAGGCTATGGATTTGTTCCAGATTAAGATACATCAGGTTTGACCAGCCAAGACCCCCTGAAAGGTCTCCAATGACACCATGGCCCAGATGATCCAACATCCAGAATGGATTCAAGGCAACTGGCTCAGACAATATAGCCTCACGGACTACTCCATAATCCTAAAATTTTCTTTGTGTCCCCATAAGATACAGCGCCCCCCTCCAGCAGGAAGTAGTAAGAGAAGCTACGTCCAAATTCCCAAATATACTAAGCTGACTTTGGAGATAGAACTGGCTCACTCCTTCTCTAAACCCAAAACATATTGAAAAAAAAAAGTTTAAGAGATTCTTTTGTCTCATATCAGAAGAGCCGTCTGGTGTGGGACAGAGAAAAACCAATATTTTTATTTAAATCAGGTTGATTATAAATGCGATCTCTTTCTAAAGAAGAAAAGGGGATATGGTAGAGATATGATAGGATGAAAGGGTAGATTATTGAATCTACATTTTTTTTTTTTGGTTTTTTCGAGACAGGGTTTCTCTGTGTAGCTTTGCGTCTTTCCTGGAACTCACTTGGTAGCCCAGGCTGGCCTCGAACTCACAGAGATCAGCCTGGCTCTGCCTCCCGAGTGCTGGGATTAAAGGCGTGCGCCACTACTGCCCGGCCTGAATCTACTTTTAAAGAGCAACTTGTTTAAAATATTTTATATTGCAATGGATTTTAGTTTATTGATAAAAGTTTAAACTTAATTTTGTTATACTGTACATATATTTCTACTCTTGTTTGAGGTTTTGTGTTTATGTAACTCATTTAGATTGTAATAAATGATTACAAAATACAGATTAATAATTGATCTTCTATGATATTCAAACTTATAATCATGTTAAGTTTTCTAGGTATACATAGATATATTTCAGATAGATAGGTAATCGTCAAACACTTCAAAGACCTACAGAATATGGCATTTAAAATGTTTTAAAAAATTTAGACTTTCTAGACAATGAGACATGTCTGCTCCTGGCAGCACCAATTTACTTCAGAGAGGAATATGGGCATTGAAGACACTCCATATGGAGTTTATTTTCACCTTGGCAAAAATAGCCATTTGGGCAAGAAACTGTTCTTGCCTGGACTGCTTGATCGACTGGACATGCAGGACCCATAGGGAGGTGACCATTGAACTTTGCTTCACAAAATGGTCCTTGAGGTTCCTGCTTCACAGAGAAAACTGCCAGACATTCTACAGGACACAGAGAAAAATGATTGGGAGACTCTAGGCCTGTGGGCTGAAGACAGATGCCCCAACTTTACAAAAGATCTTTGGATGACTGTCCAGGCTGCCAGCTGTCTCTGGCTACCCTGCAAGACTCCCGAAAGTTGCTTGTGTCCTTCTCCTGTTTCTCGGATAATAGTATATCCTTCTTTGATGTAGCTGAAGATTAGATGGTTATAATTTTCCTTAGTTATGATAAAAGATAAATTAGATATGAAGCCTTAGACTCACAAATATAAGATAGATAGGATATCTTTAATTTTGCCAAATACAAATAGACTAGATATTATAAATAGTCTATATATTGTAACTGTAATTATTGCTTGATAATTGTTTTGTTATATGTAATTTTACTGTGTGAAATTTAAAACCTTCCTTTTTGGAAAAAAAAAGGGGGGAGTGCTGTGGATATCGCTCTGTATAAATAAAACTCTGATTGGCCAGTAGCCAGGCAGGAAGTATAGGCAGGACAAACAGAGAAGAGAATTCTGGGAAGTGGAAGGCTGAGTCAGGGAGATGCTGCCAGCCGCCACCATGACAAATAAGATGTAAGGTACCAGTAATCCACAAGCCATATGGCAAAGTATAGATTAATAGAAATGGGTTAATTTAAGATAGAGGAACTAGATAACAAGAAGCCTGCCACGGCCATGCAGTTTGTAAGCAATATAAGTCTCTGTGTGTTTACTTAGTTGGGTCTGAGTGGTTGTGGGACTGGTGGGTGAGAGAGATTTGTCCTGACCATGGGCCAAGCAGGACCAGAAAAACTCTAGCTACAACTGAACTGATTTACATATGCTTGCAAGAAGTCCAGGGCTTTCCTGTTTTGTAGGACTAACTGGGGCTGGTGTTGTATAGATTACCTTTGGAGTAGTTTGTAGTCTGCTGCTAATTTCTGTATGGTGTTTTCCAGCTGAGTGGAACTCTGACAAGATAGATACTGACTAGGGACAGAAGTTAAAGTTAAATTACTAATTGGAATTATTTATATTTGGAGTGTAGTCCAAGTCCAGTGTAATCCAAGCCAGCTGGAATAAATGGTTTCAATTGGCTTTAAATTGTGTCTGTGTGGCCATCTCTGGTGGGATCCCTTTAACACTGTTACATTTTAAGTAGTGCTGAATTACAGTGTGTACTTTACAAATTAAGCTTTATTATACTTGGATATATGTAGAACAAAGGAAAATATTTTCAGTTGTTGGTATTATGTGGGATCTTATAATGTATACTCCATGGGTAAACACATGGTTAAAGTATCCTCAATTAAATTATTTTCATACATTACTTATTCCTGAAGGGTTCTACATTAATGCTATGTCTGAAAATTTTAAATTTAAAAAATGTAAATGTCCATAAGGATTCAGTACATTGGCCAAAATAATGCAATGGAATAAAATGAGTAAAATAAGAGACCAAACACTCTATCTGCATCCAGTAAAAAGTAACAAACATTATAGAAAGTAATAGAATTTATAGAAGGAAAACCATTGGTCATTAATTTTATATTTGAGATTCAATTTCAGTTGGAACTTTAATAATTTGCATTGCAAGAAAACCAAATGTCTTGAAGACAAGCATGGTACATAAAAATGTTTCTTGACACTTTTAACCTCATTTAGGAAAAATATGTGCAAATGAAACTGACTGGTTGCAACTTGAGTGACAATAAAGAAGTAAAATAAGTTTCATAGAAAGATAAAACATGAGAAAATAAAGATGTAGCTGAAAAAACTGAATTCAGTAAAATTAAAGTTGTTGATTAATATGGAACTCATTCCCATGTATGAAATATTTTGTAAATATAATTTCTTAACTATTAATCCATTTATTCACAAACAAACATAAATTCATTTTAAGAAACATTAATGCTCTTATTTAAGAAGATACTATTTAATTTTAGCTGAGTATTTTTGCTTTTAAGTTATCAGTGGAACAGATTGTGCAAATCATCATCTTCTGCTACACAGTAAGAATGAGTTTTCTAATTATGGTTAACAATAGATGACACTGTGTTTCCTCACACTTGGTTTGTTTGAAGAATGGCATCATGTGTTAGTTTCTTAGCTTGCCTAAATACATTACGAAATAATGATGAATTTTTTTCTCATGTAGTTATGGAACCCAAAAGTTATCAGCAGGGATGATCCCCTTCCAAATGGTCTCAGAAATTCTGGTTCCTGTCTTCTCTGAGTTTCTGGTCCTTCTCAAGTCCCAACTCTGGACTTCAGTCTCTTCCTATCTTCATGTGGCCATATGTGTATATGTAGTACCTTTTCTGTTTTTCTTAAAATAACATCAAATTTTTGATTTAGGGCCCATCTTAAACCTGGCATGATCTTAACTTGTGACCTTTCATTTAATCATATCTTTAAAGAGATGTTTTCCAAAATAACACACCTCACAAGTCCAGGGATTGGATTTGGATAACGTCTTTGGAAGATATTGCTGCATTATGAAAAATGTGTGTGTTCTCAATACAAATTGGTGAGTGTGTGCTCTGTGTCTATGTTCTTGATAGGATGCTATATGCCTTTAAAGTCCTATCAGTTTGCACAGGAAGAAGAACAATATGACAGCTTCTATAAAACGCATTTGAGTTCTTTCATCATCTTCCTTTGCAATTGCAGCTGATTTGTCTCAGATATATACTTCTCAATACTGAAGCTTCTCATTATGTATTCCTTGCAAAAGAACCTGCGAACATTTTGCTCTTTAAATTAAGAAACTGAGACTTTGAGTGCAATAAATAGCATCAATATGCAGACATTTTGTCTTGAAGTTACAAATTTTCCTCTCTTATATCTCTATTCAAATATATAATGGAGAAGATAAACAACAATATCCCAGATTTTCCCTTTACAGCTCCTCAATTTTCTGTCAACAATTGTGCATGTTTTATGAAATACTGTTCTTACATTTTATTAAAGCAATTTGGAACATTTTGAAAGAAAATACAAAATTAATATATAACATTTTTTATACTTTAAGTTTTACATAAGAATACTATGAAGGACTCCATAGCACCTCATTTGAATTGGTGTTTTCTCAAGTGGAATTATTCTTTGAACACAGAATTCAAAAACGTTCCTAAAATCCCTTTATATATCTTTAGACTTTTTTCAATTATGCTTCAAATGCATTAATCATTGAAATGTTTTTGAATGGCCATTGCTGTATGTCAGTTACTAGCTTTTATTTCAAGAAGTGTGTTTTGTTATCTGCATTTACAAAGCATTTTCATTTATACTAAAATCTTTCACATGACAACCTTTCTCTTTGTAATGCTTACCATCACTGTTTTGAATTCAGTAGATACTTCTTGATGCCTTCCTAGTTTCTTGAGTTTAAAATCTTCTTAGTAATTAGTGTTCATTATTTCTTTAAATGGCCGCTCGCAGTATTTTTTTCATTCTCTTTCTATTCTTTTAAAATTTTTATAAGAGCTATTACTTTCTCTTGTGTGGAATTATCTTTATTCCTTCTAAAGAATAACAATGAATGAAAAGTACAGAGGTGAAAGAATTTAAAAAATGCTTTAAAAATGGGCTTTGAGATTTTTACATATTGTATTCTCCTTTTTCATTGATTTAAAGTACAGCAATTTATAATTATAAAAATTGAAAAGCCATTAAGAGTAAATTATACAAAATTTATCTTTCTACTATTGATGCTCCTTGGATTACTTCCCCCCACCCCAAAATGCAGGACTGTGGCTGTTAGTAGGAACAAGATGAATTTCCTACTATGTGATGACCATGATAAACTAGTCTCAGGAATAAACCTAGGAATCAGCAACTCTTTCCCTCTATGGAACATCTCTTTGTTCACTGCAAATATAGGGAAAATAAAAAGAAATCCAGTTCTTGTGAGAAATTCAATATACAGAGAATCCAAAAACATCTGCATATATGTGTGTTCACAGTGTCTTATAATGTACATACAACCCAGGTTTACAATCATTGAGTAAAATGTATAATAAATGAGATTTTGGAGCAATAAAATATATTTTAAAACTTAGTTACTGCTTGGTTATTCCATTTTTGTCTAAACACTGAATAGATTATGTCCTTGAGATATAGGAAAAATAAGCTTAAAATCATGGCTTCTAGATTATTTTATGTTATAAAAATACAAATGTTAATAGATTGATTTAAAAATGATATGGGAAGGCAAAATTACCTTGAAATATACTATGTGTCTATAATTTATTGCTTCCAATTACAGTTCTCTACCTCACCAAATGTGTGAAAGACCTTTTACTGATTATATTTATACTTTTCAATATTGTGTGTATGTTATATGCCCAAAGGCCAATTATAGCAATCTAATAACCTTTGCTTTTGTAATGAAAAATTTTATAAAATTCTAGCGAGAACACTAACATGATAAGCTATTAGCATATAAGTTATGCAGGAATTAGTGAAATGGCTAAGAATAAAATAATTACCAGTGGGTTGTTGGAACTGAAGGAACAGGCCTGGAAGGATTCTGTTTCAACATACTTCAACTCTGTCACATTTTGGTTAATAATATCAGTGGAAGAGTTGAATATTACCTCCAGGGATTTTCAAAATTAAACCAAAACTCTTAACTATATGAATGTGGGTTAAAAATACTTATATTAATATTTAATGTGAAACTTGAACTAAGGACATTAAATATTTGTCAGTCATAACCTGCAGATAGTAGTGATGCTTCTTCTACACACAATATTTTAGAGTTTTCAACACATACTGTCACTGCTTGTGTCTCACTTTCTGACATCAGATTCCTGTTAAAGAAAAAAAAAGAAAATTTAAAACAAATTTTAAAAAAATCTCCTTTTGTGTGCTGATTTTACATGCCGTATATACTTGTCTTTTCATAATTTGCCAGTTATATCTTAAGAAAATTTTAAATGCTACAGAGATATAAAATAATTAAATGTTTCTGGTTTTAAAAAATGGGGAATATAGTATGAATGAGGTACTAAGAGATAATAGTTTAAAGAAATATTATTAATAATATTAAAGTATAGAATTCAAATGAAGCAAATATCAACAAAATATTGCTGAAGACAATATTTTTATCAGACATAAAAGTAAATACTAGTTATTATAAGACATTCCTAGTTATTATGTACAACTCTCATATCCCTACCAATTGTATAATATTGCTAAAGCAAAAATTCAAGAGGTCTTTGATGGTTGATAAGAAATGTTGGCAAAATGGATCATCTGCATACAAAATGGATTTTGGAATCAGTGACTAAACAGGAAACATTAGAGAGCAATTTTATTGTGATTCTTGCAAAAACTATAACTAAATCTAAGAAATGGAAATTATAAAATAATAATTTTAAATCTTAGCCACAAATTTTCTGATAATTATTCCTCTGAAAAAGGAAATGGGTCTGATTTCTCTTGCGATCCCTGGAGTCTGAGTTATCATTCCCTCTCATATTTAATGCATGGGAGACTGAATCCTCCACAATTCTTGATTCTAATGTGGCAGGTATCCTAATCACATACCTTAAATATCTTGACTATGTTATTTTGTTGCAAGATATGCTAGGACTTTTCTAGTTTTAAGCTCAATAAACATTAGTCAAATGGTATGTATAGGTCACTACCATTTGAAGTAGAAATATACACCATTTTACAAAATATTAAAAATAAACATTGATGCTACAATATTTTCTACAATAGTTACTTTTTTATCTGCATTATTTTTCTCCTCATTGTTCTCTCATTAATCATCTGAAACATGTGATCTGCTGTTAGTAAATTTCCGTGATCTGGAACATTGAAGGAATGTCTCTCCCACTTGTGATCTTAGGAACCTAGTCCTAATTTCATGGGGTAGAAGAGAGTTTTCCCCATTGCCCTTGCTCACTTGAATCTCAATTTATTTTGATTATTTTTATTAATATTTTTACAAAGAGTGGAACCCAGGTTCCCACACATGCCACCTGAGCCACACACTCAATCTTCAGTTTTACCTTTTGTAAAAATTCTTGCAAAGGGAAGAGGAAAAGATCAGATTTAATGGCTTCTAAAAAATAAAGATGCATATTGCTTAAATATGGAATATTAATGCAATTAGGGGTCCTTGTTGCTAACATTTCAAGACACTTTCTATTGCAAAGTTATGATGCCTAAAGCTTTCATATAAGAGCAAAAAGCCATAGTTTGAAAATGGTAGCATATGAAACCAGAGAATGCCTAGGTGTTTTTCGAAATCATTTCTTGTTAAAGTGTTCAGGTTGCCTATTTCTGCATCTGTGTTCATGAAAATTGTATCTTTAGTTTAAACCTTCATTTTTCCAGTATTCTCTTAGTTGCAATTGAGAGGATTCCCACTGTATTCAATCGTGATATATATGGGTATATTTGCCCATATATCTTGAAAAGACACTGAAATTTATAGTCAGGACCACAGACGCTTTGTATAGTAGCTGTTGCAGTGTGCCATGAGGCTATAAGAATCACCAGGATAGACTGTTCTATATTATTTTAAGTGTTTCACTCTGATCTCTATCTCTTCCTCCTCCATCTCTTTATCATTTTACTTTGTCTGAGCTCACTATAGGAAAATCAGTATTTATTCATAATTAATCATTAATGAGTTTTTACCCTTATTATAATGTACAGCTGCTTCTCTATAGAAAACATATTGTATATTAACTGTTGCATAACTGAAGTAAATCTCAATTTAAAACAAGTCATAGAAGAACTAAACAGAAGCTTGAAATGAAAATTTGTACTGGCAAGAATCTTGTGGGGCAAAGAGAAAGAACTCCTAAAATCCTTAGAAGAAAGAATAAAGAATCACTTTCTAGCTAGACATTCCCTGGAAAGAGTTATTACTAAAGCCATTCCAGAAGATGAAAGGCACATGACACCTGTTTCCTTTAGACTAAGAGGTAGCATCTGAGAATAAGAGATAACGTACAAGCTAAAGGCAAAGAAAGTGTCAGGGAAACCTAATCATGTTGGGGTCAGCACATCCCTTTTGTCATATTCTGTTCATAGAAATGAGCCATTAGATCAACGACACACAATGGGTGGTTTAAAAAGGACGTAAACATGAGAGGTCAGGCCCACTGGGGGTCACTGGAGAAGCTGCTAGCCCATGTTAATGTTACCATTATTGTTAACAAATAGAAATAAGGTTATTACAGAATTGATCCTGACATGATGTTTATGGCTGAAGGATAGTCAATAAATGGGTACAAACAATAAAGTGTTGGAGATCACATGAGGGATAGTAATATCCAGGAACCAGATATTTGACTTAGAAATTATTGAAAGCACTCTCGATACTATAGTATCTCTAACTAGAGTTCATTGAAGAATTTTAATTATAGCACTGAAAATATCTATTTTTATACACTGAAAAAATTATGGGCTCCCTTTTTATGTAAAATGGGTGCTAAGAGACAAATGTAAAAATGAAGTCAGTTAGGATGGTGAGTGCATGAACGCCTGCTAGACAAACTTTCTGTGGTTGTCAGTAATTGTCATGAACAGGAAAAGCTGGTGGATTCAAATGGACATATTGCTCAGATTGAGTTGTCTGGATGAGTATTTGGTACATGGAAATAAGGGGAGAAAAGAAATCAGTACTACCCTGTGCCTTTGGCCACAATGCACAGATGGAATCAATAGTCTATTTGGTAAGACTGAGAAGACAGGAAGGAGAAGAGATTTGCTCTAAGCCCTTTACTTGTCAATGATGTTCAGTTTGATAAATTGTACGGCATTGATTCCAGCTAGGAAGCTGGCTGGAAGACTTGTGGCTAGTGGTACTCATCTGAGGTAAGATGACCACATAGAGATTGTTCACAAAAGATGACTTAATTATAGCAACACATATATATCTTGTATAGAAATTTTCCATCAGGGAAACTGTAGAGACTATTGACAGCCATACTTGAATACCAACACACTTCTGTTACCAAACTGGGAAATACATTCTTTCTAAGTATCTTCTTGCAGCTTTCAATGACTTCAACACTGGCTTGGTATTATCTTTTAAGTGTGGGTAAATAAATGAGTAGTTCAAATTGTCTCATAACACAAATACAACATTTATATGAAAAATAAAATCATTTTCCTATTCTTTTTTGACAATGTTGTTTGCTTCTTTGATGTCAAAATTTGCAGTTTATAGAGTTCAAGCTCACAAAAAACCATGCTTATTTAATTTTAATTTAGAGTAGCAATTCAGTTTATTAATATACAGTATTTGTTGGTCTTATATTGTGCCTTTTTAAAAGTAAAACATATGCTTTAAATATATGAGTACAGAGATTTGACAAATGTAAATTTAATACCAATATAGTTCAGAAAGTAGTAACTAAAATTACATGTAATAACACATAAAATAAAACTAAGATTGATGGCCCAGGATTATAACCCCAGATACCAGAGAGGCTAAGACAGAAGATCACAAGTTCAAGGTCAGCATAAGCTTTCTAGTTTGTCCAAAGCTACTCTGGGAAGTTTAGCTGAACTCTGTCTCACAATTTTATTTTTAAAGGGGACAGGAACTGGAAATGCTGTTCAGTGATAAAACAAAGCATTTACTTAAATAAGTTTAATCTTCACCACCACACAAAATGAAAAATTTTATAAAATATTAGTAGAAAAGAGAGCATATTTCAAATAGTGAACGAAAATTCCATTCAGACCTAAATAGCAATGAGGTTTACCAAATTAATTATAATGGATGTATAGTTACCTAAGTAGTTACTCAGTATACAATGAAAACTAGACTCAGCTCAATCCCAAGATGTTATCAACAGTAAAACCAGCAAGTAGTTGTGCTGTAAGGTGTTTGTGTCTACATGGAGGATGTGACGTGGTGTGCCCCATGGTTAGTATGGATTGTCAAGTTAACAGGACCTAAAATAACCTTAGCAAAGTACCATGCCTCAGGAGATAAACAGCAGATTCATATTTCCACAACCGCAGATAACGGAAGCAAATGATCAAGGTGTCTGTCAACAGATACAGTTTCTGGATGGACTCTCTAGCTTGCAGACTTGTACCTCTGGCTGTGTCCTCACCCAGCCTTTTCTTTTGCATAGTACGGAAAATAATAAGTTCACTGTTTTGTTCTTCAGCTCTTCACTTGGATATGGGTCCTATGTATAGGGCTGTCTTTAAGTCAAATGTTTGTGTCTTCTCAAACTTCACATGTCGAAATCTAATCACCAGTCTGAGAGCATGATAAACAAGGGCTATGGCAGGTGATTAGGTCATAAGGGCAGAGACCTCATGAGTGAGATTAGCACCCTTGCTAAAAGATGCTTTAGAGACCTGCCTTGCCCATTACTGACCAGTGATGAAAGCCAGGAAGCATCATCTACAAAACAGAAAGCATTCCTTCATCAGATGATTGAGTCTAATGTGTCTATTTGGATTTTTCACATTCCAAAATGTTGATAAATATATTTATGTTGTTTCCAAGTTATCCAGTCTATGCAGTTTGTTATATTAGTGCAAAGAGGCTAAGGTAGATCACATACTTATTGGTCACATCTCAAATGAAAAGGGCCAGCCATGCCACTTGTAAATACAGTTACTATAGTCACACTATGGCATATTTACAGACAATATGTTTTGGAAGTCACTATTTGTGGTTTTATGGATTGAAGACTAAGATGACAGTATAGGAATGCTAAAGAAAAGTTTCTGAAGTTGATAGAAAGCCCAAAACAAAAGCAAACAAACAAATAACCACAAAACCTGCATTCACCTCATAACGTGGAGGGAACTGGGCCTGGAGTGTTTGTCACATCTGGACATGGGGTCTCTTTATATGTAGACATCTGTGTAAAGAGAGAGAGAATGTTGGCATGGGTGACATGAGCAGTATATTGTATAAACAGCAACAATGAAAAAGACTTGAGGAAGCTATCAAACCTTCTCAGAGTATATACTTTAATTGACAGCATCTACAACAGCCCTGATTTTGTTAGCCTTCTAACAGTGATACTTTTGATTTTTTAGTTCCAATATAGGTCTTTAGAAAGTATCATGTCAATATCTAACCACTAAGTAGATTTTTTTTCTTGTTATCACTCCTCACAGGAATATAGGGAGAAATTGTTAGGGCTGGAACTTGAGAGGGGAAAGAGATAGTAGAATTGCTGCCATCAATAGGCATTCAGAAGTATGAATTACCCTCAGCCCTTATGAATGGCTATTTGATATATCCTTAGAGACTCATACTATATGATTGCCTACTTCTCTCATTTATTTCCTCCAGCATCAATTAGGTTTGATAAACCATAAAAAACTGAATGTCACATTTGGTGTGTTTCTGGATGACTGCATTGATTTTTTGGCTTGTGGATAAATTCAATTACACACAGCATTCAGAGATTCCTATAATTGTAATTTTGTTGGATCTCCTCACTCAATAACTTCCCAATTTCCTGATCTCCTGTAAGGTCGAAGGTGGCAGAATGTAGAGCAATTTTTTTAAAGCAGTACATGAGTAAAATTCAATATCTAATAATAGGCAAAGCAAATGCCATTATGCACACAGCATTCAGCCTTTAAATTTCATATTAATTGCAAAGTACCATCTGCTCAAGTTCCATGACCCTGTGGTACCTGAAACCCTGGTTATATCATTTAGGAAAGAGAAGCTGCAAGTTTGCCCACATGAATACTTTGGAACTTGAAAACTACACATTTAACTGAATTAATTGTGAATTCTTTTAAGTTAAGTTTAAATTATCAAATTTAAAGTTATTGTGATGATACATCATTTAGATGGCGCAGATATCATACACACACCTGAAGTTGAGCAGAGAAGGCATTACTTCTGGTTTAAGGATGAGGAGGAGGGAAAGGAGGAGAAGTAGTGAATGGAGGGGGAGAGTGAGAAAACAGATTGGTAAAAAGGGGAAGGGAGAGAGAGAGAGAGACATGCACAGAGACAGAGAGGCAGAAAGAGAAAACCGAAAGACGGACACAGAGAATGGTTATCAGAAATAGCTATAAACACACAACCATATTATATACAGTGCAATGAATAAATAACTCATTTTACCTTATTAGCTATGGTACATTGCCATGCTGATGAGCTACACTTTCCATACCTGTGTCAATAATAATATACTTTAGACTACATCAAGAAAAAAGCACTGCTTTCAGCTTGTTACTCTGTGGGAGAAACATGTTACAGCTATCTAAGAATGGATCCAGAACAAGATAATGGGATCAGGAGTATGAACAGGTGATAGACTGCAATTAGAAGGCATTATGTCAACGTGTCCTGGAGGATATGGAGACTCTCAAAAGGACTTAGCATAGTAATTCATTCTATTGTAATTGCTTTCATAATGTAATATTCATTCCCTTGTTAGAATCATTAAAACTATCTTTCTGAGATGGTCCAGTAAAATGTAATCACAGGAGCCCCGGCAATGATAATGGAAACACTGACTTGTGTAAAGTGAGGCAAAAGGCAAGGTCTCTGGTGATGGGGTCTTGGAACTGAGACTGCAGCGTGATGAACTGATGTTTATGATACTCAGCCAAACAGTAGTGGCAAGTCAATGAATGGTTAAAAAAAAAATTAAAAAACCAGCAGCACTGTTATGCAGATCTTAATGCGTACTTGACCTAGATTTTCTTTTCAGGTCAGGTACACATCCATTTCTGATGTGTGACTTTGATATGATCCTGTTAGATTTATCTTAAGGACTCCTTTGCTATTTTTCTTAATCAAGTCCACATTTCGTGTCTAAGGTGGCACCACTTCAGCATGAAATTCCTAATTGTCACAGACTAGTAATATAAAGCAGCATTTAAGGATTTATCGGATTTCAAAAGTCTAGAGAGATGCGCCCTCTAAGTGATTCGACACCACGATGATGGGCTCTGCATGAGTCAGTGTGTCAGCACCTGAAGTTACTGAGGCCCGTCTGGTTAGAATAGCTGCCGTTAGGGAAATGTTCGGGTTGTCTTGTGCTTTGTTCTATTGCTACAAACTAGAATGCTTCATAATGATCTCCTGTGATATCAGTGTCCACAACAAGGCTCTGAGATCCCAGTGTCCTCCAGGCTACTCCTCTCACCCTGTTGCCTGAGGGAACATTTAATGTCATTATCTATTGAGTGAGTATTAAAGA